>NW_026114762.1:0-47697 GCF_025201925.1 Gopherus flavomarginatus | reverse complement strand
TTGGGCCCCTGGAGCTGGTGTTGGAGCCGTCAGTGGTTGGGCCCCTGGAGCTGGGGTTGGGGCCCCCAGGGGTTAGGCCCCTGGAGCTATGGTTCGGGCTCTGAAATTTTGGGCCCTTGGAGCTGGGGTGGGTTCCCCCAGGGGTTAGGCCCCTGTAGCTATGGTTCGAGCGCTCAGGGGTTGGGCCCCTGGAGCTGCTGTTGGGGCCCCCAGGGGTTAGGCTCCTGGAGGTATTGTTCGAGCGCTCAGGGGTTGGGCCCCTGGAGCTGGTGTTGGGACCCCCAGGGGTTTGGCCCCTGGAGGTATTGTTCGGGCGCTAAGGGGTTGGGCCCTTGGAGCTGGTGTAGGGCTCCCAGGGATTAGGCCCCTGGAGCTATGGTTCGGGCGCTCAGGGGTTGGGACCCTGGAGCTGGTGTTGGGTTCCCCAGGGGTTGGGCCCCTGGAGCTCGTGTTGGGGCCCCAGGGATTAGGCCCCTGGAGCTATGGTTCGGGCGCTGAGGGGTTGGGCCCCTGGAGCTGGTGTTGGGGCCCCCAGGGGTTGGGCCCCTGGAGCTATGGTTAGGGCGCTCTGGGGTTGGGCCCCTGGAGCTGGTGTTGGGGCCCCGAGGCTTTGGGCTCCTGGAGCTGGTGTTGGGGCCCGCAGGGGTTGGGCACCTGGAACTGTGGTTGGAGCCCCCGGGGGTTAGGCCCCTGGAGCTATGGTTCGGGCGCTCAGGGGTTGGGAAAATGGAGCTGGTGTTGGGGCCCCCAGGGGTTGGTCCCCTGGAGCTGGGGTTGGAGCCCCCGCGGGTTAGACGCCTGGAGCTATGGTTCGGGCGCTGAGGGGTTGGGCCCCTGGAGCTGGTGTTGGGGCCCCCAGGGGTTGGGCCCCTGGAGCTGGTGTTGGGGCCCCAGGGGTTAGACCCCTGGAGCTATGGTTCGGGTGCTCAGGGGTTGGGCCCCTGGAGCTGGTGTTGGGGCCCCCAGGGGTTGGGCCCCTGGAGCTGGGGTTGGAGCCCCCGGGGGTTAGACGCGTGGAGCTATGGTTCGGGCGCTGAGGGGTTGGGCCCCTGGAGCTGGTGTTGGGGCCCCCAGGGGTTGGGCCCCTGGAGCTGGTGTTGGGGCCCCCACAGGTTGGGCTCCTGGGGTGGGGTTGGGGTCACCAGGGGTTAGGCCCCTGGAACTATGGTTCCGGCGCTGAGGGGTTGGGGCGTTGGAGCTGTGGTGGGGGCCCCCAGGGGTTAGGTCCCTGCAGCTATCGTTCGGGCTCTCACGGGTTGGACCCCTGGAGCTGGTGTTGGGGCTCACAGGGGTTAGGCCCCTGGAGGTATTGTTTGGGCGCTCAGGGGTTGCTCCCCTGGAGCTGGTTTTGGGGCCCCGAGGGGTTAGGCCCCTCGAGCTATGCATCGGGCGCTCATTGGTTGGGCCCCTGTACTGGTGTTGGGGCCACCAGGGGCTGGGCCCCTGGACCTGGTGTTGGGGCCCCAGGTGTTAGGCCCCTGGAGCTATGGTTCGGGCGCTCAGGGGTTGGGCCCCTGGAGCTGGTGTTTGGGCTGTCAGGGGTTTGGCCCCTGGAGCTATGGTTCGGGCGCTCAGGGGTTGGACCCCTGGAGCTGGTGTTGGGGCCCACAGGGGTTAGGCCCCTGGAGGTATTGTTCGGGCGCTCAGGGGTTGGGCCCCTGGAGCTGGTGCTGGAGCCATCAGGGGTTGGGCACCTGGAGCTGGGGTTGGGGCTCCCAGGGGTTAGGCCCCTGGAGCTATGGTTCGAGCACTCAGGGGTTGGGCAACTGGAGCTGGTGTTTTGGCCCCCAGGGGTTAGGCTCTTGGAGGTATTGTTCGAGCGTTCAGGGGTTGGGCCCCTGGAGCTGGTGTTGGGGCCTTCAGGGGTTAGGCCCCTGGAGGTATTGTTCGTGCGCTCAGGGGTTGGGCCCTTGCAGCTGGTGTTGGGCCCCCAGGGATTAGGCCCCTGGAGCTATGGTTCGGACGCTCAGGGGTTGGGACCCTGGAGCTGGTGTTGGGGCCCCAGGGATTAGGCCCCTGGAGCTATGGTTCGGGCGCTGAGGGGTTGGGCCCCTGGAGCTGGTGTTGGGGCCCCCAGGGGTTGGGCCCTGGAGCTATGGTTAGGGCGCTCTGGGGTTAGGCCCCTGGAGCTGGTGTTGGGGCCCCGAGGGGTTGGGCCCCTGGAGCTGTGGTTGGGGCCCCCGGGGGTTAGGCCCCTGGAGCTATGGTTCGGGCGCTCAGGGGTTGGGAAAATGGAGCTGGTGTTGGGGCCCCCAGGGGTTGGTCCCCTGGAGCTGGGGTTGGAGCCCCCGCGGGTTAGACGCATGGAGCTATGGTTCGGGCGCTGGGGGGTTGGGCCCCTGGAGCTGGTGTTGGGGCCCCCAGGGGTTTAGCCCCTGGAGCTGGTGTTGGGGCCCCAGGGGTTAGACCCCTGGAGCTATGGTTCGGGTGCTCAGGGGTTGGGCCCCTGGAGCTGGTGTTGGGGCCCCCAGGGGTTGGGCCCCTGGAGCTGGGGTTGGAGCCCCCGGGGGTTAGACGCGTGGAGCTATGGTTCGGGCGCTGAGGGGTTGGGCCCCTGGAGCTGGTGTTGGGGCCCCCAGGGGTTGGGCCCCTGGAGCTGGTGTTGGGGCCCCCACAGGTTGGGCTCCTGGGGTGGGGTTGGGGTCACCAGGGGTTAGGCCCCTGGAACTATGGTTCCGGCGCTGAGGGGTTGGGGCGTTGGAGCTGTGGTGGGGGCCCCCAGGGGTTAGGCCCCTGCAGCTATCGTTCGGGCTCTAACGGGTTGGACCCCTGGAGCTGGTGTTGGGGCTCACAGGGGTTAGGCCCCTGGAGGTATTCTTTGGGCGCTCAGGGGTTGCTCCCCTGGAGCTGGTTTTGGGGCCCCGAGGGGTTAGGCCCCTCGAGCTATGCATCGGGCGCTTATTGGTTGGGCCCCTGTACTGGTGTTGGGGCCACCAGGGGCTGGGCCCCTGGAGCTGGTGTTGGGGCCCCAGGTGTTAGGCCCCTGGAGCTATGGTTCGGGCGCTCAGGGGTTGGGCCCCTGGAGCTGGTGTTTGGGCTGTCAGGGGTTTGGCCCCTGGAGCTATGGTTCGGGCGCTCAGGGGTTGGACCCCTGGAGCTGGTGTTGGGGCCCACAGGGGTTAGGCCCCTGGAGGTATTGGTCGGGCGCTCAGGGGTTGGGCCCCTGGAGCTGGTGCTGGAGCCATCAGGGGTTGGGCACCTGGAGCTGGGGTTGGGGCTCCCAGGGGTTAGGCCCCTGGAGCTATGGTTCGAGCACTCAGGGGTTGGGCAACTGGAGCTGGTGTTTTGGCCCCCAGGGGTTAGGCTCTTGGAGGTATTGTTCGAGCGTTCAGGGGTTGGGCCCCTGGAGCTGGTGTTGGGGCCTTCAGGGGTTAGGCCCCTGGAGGTATTGTTCGTGCGCTCGGGGGTTAGGCCCTTGCAGCTGGTGTTGGGCCCCCAGGGATTAGGCCCCTGGAGCTATGGTTCGGACGCTCAGGGGTTGGGACCCTGGAGCTGGTGTTGGGGCCCCAGGGATTAGACCCCTGGAGCTATGGTTCGGGCGCTGAGGGGTTGGGCCCCTGGAGCTGGTGTTGGGGCCCCCAGGGGTTGGGCCCCGGAGCTATGGTTAGGGCGCTCTGGGGTTAGGCCCCTGGAGCTGGTGTTGGGGCCCCGAGGGGTTGGGCCCCTGGAGCTGTGGTTGGGGCCCCCGGGGGTTAGGCCCCTGGAGCTATGGTTCGGGCGCTCAGGGGTTGGGACAATGGAGCTGGTGTTGGGGCCCACAGGGGTTGGGACCCTGGAGCTGGGTTTGGAGCCCCCGGGGGTTAGACGCCTGGAGCTATGGTTCGGGCGCTGAGGGGTTGGGCTCCTGGAGCTGGTGTTGGGGCCCCCAGGGGTTGGGCCCCTGGAGCTGGTGTTGGGGCCCCAGGGGTTAGGCCCCTGGAGCTATGGTTCGGGCGCTCAGGGGTTGGGCCCCTGGACTGGTGTTGGGGCCCCCAGGGGCTGGGCTTCTGGAGCTGGTGTTGGGGCCCCAGGGGTTAGGCCCCTGGAGCTATGGTTCGGGCGCTCAGGGGTTGGGCCCCTGGAGCTGGTGTTGGGGCTGTCAGTGGTTGGGCCCCTGGAGCTGGGGTTGGGGCCCCCAGGGGTTAGGCCCCTGGAGCTATGGTTCGGGCTCTGAAATTTTGGGCCCTTGGAGCTGGGGTGGGTTCCCCCAGGGGTTAGGCCCCTGTAGTTATGGTTCGAGCGCTCAGGGGTTGGGCCCCTGGAGCTGCTGTTGGGGCCCCCAGGGGTTAGGCTCCTGGAGGTATTGTTCGAGCGCTCAGGGGTTGGGCCCCTGGAGCTGGTGTTGGGACCCCCAGGGGTTTGGCCCCTGGAGGTATTGTTCGGGCGCTAAGGGGTTGGGCCCTTGGAGCTGGTGTAGGGCTCCCAGGGATTAGGCCCTGGAGCTATGGTTCGGGCGCTCAGGGGTTGGGACCCTGGAGCTGGTGTTGGGTTCCCCAGGGGTTGGGCCCCTGGAGCTCGTGTTGGGGCCCCAGGGATTAGGCCCCTGGAGCTATGGTTCGGGCGCTGAGGGTTTGGGCCCCTGGAGCTGGTGTTGGGGCCCCCAGGGGTTGGGCCCCTGGAGCTATGGTTAGGGCGCTCTGGGGTTGGGCCCCTGGAGCTGGTGTTGGGGCCCCGAGGCTTTGGGCTCCTGGAGCTGGTGTTGGGGCCCGCAGGGGTTGGGCACCTGGAACTGTGGTTGGAGCCCCCGGGGGTTAGGCCCCTGGAGCTATGGTTCGGGCGCTCAGGGGTTGGGAAAATGGAGCTGGTGTTGGGGCCCCCAGGGGTTGGTCCCCTGGAGCTGGGGTTGGAGCCCCCGCGGGTTAGACGCCTGGAGCTATGGTTCGGGCGGTAAGGGGTTGGGCCCCTGGAGCTGGTGTTGGGGCCCCCAGGGGTTTAGCCCCTGGAGCTGGTGTTGGGGCCCCAGGGGTTAGACCCCTGGAGCTATGGTTCGGGTGCTCAGGGGTTGGGCCCCTGGAGCTGGTGTTGGGGCCCCCAGGGGTTGGGCCCCTGGAGCTGGGGTTGGAGCCCCCGGGGGTTAGACGCCTGGAGCTATGGTTCGGGCGCTGAGGGGTTGGGCCCCTGGAGCTGGTGTTGGGGCCCCCAGGGGTTGGGCCTCTGGAGCTGGTGTTGGGGCCCCCACAGGTTGGGCTCCTGGGGTGGGGTTGGGGTCACCAGGGGTTAGGCCCCTGGAACTATGGTTCCGGCGCTGAGGGGTTGGGGCGTTGGAGCTGTGGTGGGGGCCCCCAGGGGTTAGGTCCCTGCAGCTATCGTTCGGGCTCTAACGGGTTGGACCCCTGGAGCTGGTGTTGGGGCTCACAGGGGTTAGGCCCCTGGAGGTATTGTTTGGGCGCTCAGGGGTTGCTCCCCTGGAGCTGGTTTTGGGGCCCCGAGGGGTTAGGCCCCTCGAGCTATGCATCGGGCGCTCATTGGTTGGGCCCCTGGACTGGTGTTGGGGCCACCAGGGGCTGGGCCCCTGGACCTGGTGTTGGGGCCCCAGGTGTTAGGCCCCTGGAGCTATGGTTCGGGCGCTCAGGGGTTGGGCCCCTGGAGCTGGTGTTTGGGCTGTCAGGGGTTTGGCCCCTGGAGCTATGGTTCGGGCGCTCAGGGGTTGGACCCCTGGAGCTGGTGTTGGGGCCCACAGGGGTTAGGCCCCTGGAGGTATTGTTCGGGCGCTCAGGGGTTGGGCCCCTGGAGCTGGTGCTGGAGCCATCAGGGTTTGGGCACCTGGAGCTGGGGTTGGGGCTCCCAGGGGTTAGGCCCCTGGAGCTATGGTTCGAGCACTCAGGGGTTGGGCAACTGGAGCTGGTGTTTTGGCCCCCAGGGGTTAGGCTCTTGGAGGTATTGTTCGAGCGTTCAGGGGTTGGGCCCCTGGAGCTGGTGTTGGGGCCTTCAGGGGTTAGGCCCCTGGAGGTATTGTTCGTGCGCTCAGGGGTTGGGCCCTTGCAGCTGGTGTTGGGCCCCCAGGGATTAGGCCCCTGGAGCTATGGTTCGGACGCTCAGGGGTTGGGACCCTGGAGCTGGTGTTGGGGCCCCAGGGATTAGGCCCCTGGAGCTATGGTTCGGGCGCTGAGGGGTTGGGCCCCTGGAGCTGGTGTTGGGGCCCCCAGGGGTTGGGCCCTGGAGCTATGGTTAGGGCGCTCCTGGGGTTAGGCCCCTGGAGCTGGTGTTGGGGCCCCGAGGGGTTGGGCCCCTGGAGCTGTGGTTGGGGCCCCCGGGGGTTAGGCCCCTGGAGCTATGGTTCGGGCGCTCAGGGGTTGGGAAAATGGAGCTGGTGTTGGGGCCCCCAGGGGTTGGTCCCCTGGAGCTGGGGTTGGAGCCCCCGCGGGTTAGACGCATGGAGCTATGGTTCGGGCGCTGGGGGGTTGGGCCCCTGGAGCTGGTGTTGGGGCCCCCAGGGGTTTAGCCCCTGGAGCTGGTGTTGGGGCCCCAGGGGTTAGACCCCTGGAGCTATGGTTCGGGTGCTCAGGGGTTGGGCCCCTGGAGCTGGTGTTGGGGCCCCCAGGGGTTGGGCCCCTGGAGCTGGGGTTGGAGCCCCCGGGGGTTAGACGCGTGGAGCTATGGTTCGGGCGCTGAGGGGTTGGGCCCCTGGAGCTGGTGTTGGGGCCCCTAGGGGTTGGGCCCCTGGAGCTGGTGTTGGGGCCCCCACAGGTTGGGCTCCTGGGGTGGGGTTGGGGTCACCAGGGGTTAGGCCCTGGAACTATGGTTCCGCGCTGAGGGGTTGGGGCGTTGGAGCTGTGGTGGGGGCCCCCAGGGGTTAGGCCCCTGCAGCTATCGTTCGGGCTCTAACGGGTTGGACCCCTGGAGCTGGTGTTGGGGCTCACAGGGGTTAGGCCCCTGGAGGTATTGTTTGGGCGCTCAGGGGTTGCTCCCCTGGAGCTGGTTTTGGGGCCCCGAGGGGTTAGGCCCCTCGAGCTATGCATCGGGCGCTTATTGGTTGGGCCCCTGTACTGGTGTTGGGGCCACCAGGGGCTGGGCCCCTGGAGCTGGTGTTGGGGCCCCAGGTGTTAGGCCCCTGGAGCTATGGTTCGGGCGCTCAGGGGTTGGGCCCCTGGAGCTGGTGTTGGGGCTGTCAGGGGTTTGGCCCCTGGAGCTATGGTTCGGGCGCTCAGGGGTTGGACCCCTGGAGCTGGTGTTGGGGCCCACAGGGGTTAGGCCCCTGGAGGTATTGGTCGGGCGCTCAGGGGTTGGGCCCCTGGAGCTGGTGCTGGAGCCATCAGGGGTTGGGCACCTGGAGCTGGGGTTGGGGCTCCCAGGGGTTAGGCCCCTGGAGCTATGGTTCGAGCACTCAGGGGTTGGGCAACTGGAGCTGGTGTTTTGGCCCCCAGGGGTTAGGCTCTTGGAGGTATTGTTCGAGCGTTCAGGGGTTGGGCCCCTGGAGCTGGTGTTGGGGCCTTCAGGGGTTAGGCCCCTGGAGGTATTGTTCGTGCGCTCGGGGGTTAGGCCCTTGCAGCTGGTGTTGGGCCCCCAGGGATTAGGCCCCTGGAGCTATGGTTCGGACGCTCAGGGGTTGGGACCCTGGAGCTGGTGTTGGGGCCCCAGGGATTAGACCCCTGGAGCTATGGTTCGGGCGCTGCGGGGTTGGGCCCCTGGAGCTGGTGTTGGGGCCCCCAGGGGTTGGGCCCCGGAGCTATGGTTAGGGCGCTCTGGGGTTAGGCCCCTGGAGCTGGTGTTGGGGCCCCGAGGGGTTGGGCCCCTGGAGCTGTGGTTGGGGCCCCCGGGGGTTAGGCCCCTGGAGCTATGGTTCGGGCGCTCAGGGGTTGGGACAATGGAGCTGGTGTTGGGGCCCACAGGGGTTGGGACCCTGGAGCTGGGTTTGGAGCCCCCGGGGGTTAGACGCCTGGAGCTATGGTTCGGGCGCTGAGGGGTTGGGCCCCTGGAGCTGGTGTTGGGGCCCCCAGGGGTTGGGCCCCTGGAGCTGGTGTTGGGGCCCCCAGGTGTAAGGCCCCTGGACGGATCGTTCGGGTGCTCAGGGGTTGGGCCCTTGGAGCTGGTGTTGAGGCCCCCAGGGATTAGGCCCCTGGAGCTATGGTTCGGGCGCTCAGGGGTTGTGCTCCTGGAGCTCGTGTTGGGGCCCGCAGGGGTTGGGCCCCTGGAGCTGTGGTTGGGGCCCCCGGGGGTTAGGCCCCTGGAGCTATGGTTCGGGCGCTCAGGGGTTGGGACTATGGAGCTGGTGTTGGGGCCCCCAGGGGTTGGGCCGTGGAGCTGGGGTTCGGGCTCTCAGGGGTTGGGCCCCTGGAGCTGGTGTTGGGGACTTCAGCGGTTGGGCCCCTGGAGCTGTGGTTCGGGCGGTCAGGGGTTGGGCTCCTGGAGCTGGTGTTGGGGCCCCAAGGGGTTGGGCCCCTGGCGCTGATGTTGGGGCCCCAGGGGTTAGGCCCCTGGAGCTATGGTTCGGGCGCTCAGGTTTTGGGCCCTTGGAGCTGGGGTGGGGGCCCCCAGGGGTTAGGCCCCTGTAGCTATGGTTCGAGCGCTCAGGGGTTAGGCCCCTGGAGCTGGTGTTGGGACCCCCAGGGGTTAAACCCCTGGAGGTATTGTTCGAGCGCTCAGGGGTTGGGCCCCTGGAGCTGGTGTTGGGGCCCCCAGGGGTTGGGCCCCTGGAGCTGGGGTTCGGGCCCCCAGGGTTTAGGCCCCTAGAGCTATGGTTCGGGCGCTCAGGGGTTGGGCCCCTGGAGCTGGGTTCGAGGGCCCCAGGGGTTGGGCCCCTGGAGCTGGGGTGGTGGCCCCCAGGGTTTAGGGCCCTGAAGCTATAGTTCGGGCGCTCAGGGGTTGGGCCCCTGGAGCTGGTGTTGGGGCCCCCAGGGGTTAGGCCCCTGGAGGTATCGTTCGGGCGCTCAGGGGTTGGGCCCTTGGAGCTGGTTTTGGGGCCCCCAGGGATTAGGACCCTGGAGCTATGGTTCGAGCGCTCAGGGGTTGGGCCCCTGGAGCTGGTGTTAGGGCCCCCAGGGGTTTGATCCCTGGAGCTGGTGTTGGGGCCCCAGGGGCTAGGCTCCTGGAGCTATGGTTCGGGCTCTCAGGGGTTGGGCCCCTGGAGCTCTTGTTGGTGCCCCCAGGGGTTGGGCCCCTGGAGCTGGTGTTGGGGCCCGAGGGCTTAGGCCCCTGGAGCTATGGTTCGAGCGCTCAGGGGTTAGGCCCCTGGAGCTGGTGTTGGGTCCTCCAGGGGTTAGACCCCTGGAGGTATTGTTAGAGCGCTCAGGGGTTGGGCCCCTGGAGCTGGTGTTGGGGACCCCAGGGGTTGGGCCCCTGGAGCTGGGGTTCGGGCCCCTAGGGGTTAGGCCCCTGGAGCTATGGTTCGGGCGCTCAGGGGTTGGGCCCCTGGAGCTGGGTTCGAGGGCCCCAGGGGTTGGGCCCCTGGAGCTGGGGTGGTGGCCCCCAGGGTTTAGGGCTCTGAAGCTATAGTTCGGGCGCTCAGGGGTTCGGCCCCTGGAGCTGGTGTTGGGGCCCCCAGGGGTTAGGCCCCTGGAGGTATCGTTCGGGCGCTCAGGGGTTGGGCCCTTGGAGCTGGTTTTGGGGCCCCGAGGGATTAGGCCCCTGGAGCTATGGTTCGGGCGCTCAGGGGTTGGGCCCCTGGAGCTGGTGTTAGGGCCCCCAGGGGTTTGATCCCTGGAGCTGGTGTTGGGGCCCCAGGGGCTAGGCTCCTGGAGCTATGGTTCGGGCTCTCAGGGGTTGGGCCCCTGGAGCTCTTGTTGGTGCCCCCAGGGGTTGGGCCCCTGGAGCTGGTGTTGGGGACCCGAGGGGTTAGGGCCCTGGAGCTGGTGTTGGGGCCCGAGGGCTTAGGCCCCTGGAGCTATGGTTCGGGCGCTCAGGGTTTGGGCCCCTGGAGCTATGATTCGGGCGCTCAGGGGTTAGGCCCCTGGAGGTGGTGTTGGGTCCCCCAGGGGTTAGACCCCTGGAGGTATTGTTCGAGCGCTCAGGGGTTGGGCCCCTGGAGCTGGTGTTGGGGCCCCCAGGGTTTGGGCCCCCGTAGCTGCTGTTGGGGCCCCCAGGGGTTGGGACCCTGGAGCTGGGGTTCGGGCCCCCAGGGGTTAGGCCCCTGGAGCTATGGTTCGGGCGCTCAGGGGTTGGGCCCCTGGAGCTGGGTTCGAGGGCCCCAGGGGTTGGGCCCCCGGAGCTGGGGTGGTGGCCCCCAGGGTTTAGGGCCCTGGAGCTATAGTTCGGGCGCTCAGGGGTTGGGCCCCTGGAGCTGGTGTTGGGGCCCCCAGGGGTTAGGACCCTGGAGGTATCGTTCGGGCGCTCAGTGGTTTTGCCCTTGGAGCTGGTTTTGGGGCCCCCAGGGATTAGGCCCCTGGAGCTATGGTTCGAGCGCTCAGGGTTTGGGCCCCTGGAGCTCTTGTTGGTGCCCCCAGGGGTTGGGCCCCTGGAGCTGGTGTTGGGGCCCCAGGGGTTAGGCTCCTGGAGCTATGGTTCGGGTCCTCAGGGGTTGGGCCCCTGGAGCTATGGTTCGGGCGCTCAGGGGTTTGGCCCCTGCAGCTGGGGTTGGGGTCCCCGGGGGTTAGGCCCCTGGAGCTATGGTTCGGGCGCTCAGGTGGTGGGCCCCTGGAGCTGGTATTGGGGCCCGCAGGGGTTGGGACCCTGCAGCTGGTGTTGGGTCCCCAGGGATTAGTCCCCCGGAGCTATGGTTTGGGCGCTCAGGGGTTGGACCCCTGGGGCTGGGGCTGGAGCCCCCGGGGGTTAGACCACTGGAGCTATGGTTCGGGCGCTCAGGGGTTGGACCCCTGGGGCTGGGGCTGGAGCCCCCGGGGGTTAGACCACTGGAGCTATGGTTCGGGCGCTCAGGGGTTGCTCCCCTGGAGCTATAGTTCGGGCGCTCAGGGGTTGGGCCCCTGGAGCTGGTGTTGGAGCCCCCAGGGGTTGTTCCCCTGGAGCTGCTGGGTTGGGGCCCCTAGGGGTTAGGCCCCTGGAGCTATGGTTCGGGCGCTCAGGGGTTGGGCCCTTGGAGCTGGTGTTGGGGACCCCAGGGGATGGGCCCCTGGAGCTGGTGTTGGGGCCCCTAGGGGTTAGGCCCCTGGTGCTATGGTTCGGGCGCTCAGGGGTTGGGCCCCTGGAGTTGGTGTTGGGTCCCCCAGGGGCTGGGCCCCTGGATCTGGTGTTGGGGCCCCCAGGGGTTAGGCCCCTGGAGCTATGGTTCCGGCGCTCAGAGGTTGGGCCGTTGGAGCTGGGGTGGGGGCCACCAGGGGTTAGGCCCCTGCAGCTATGGTTCGGGCGCTCAGGGGTTGTACCCCTGGAGCTGGGGTTGGAGCCCCCGGGGTTAGACCCCTGGAGCTATGGTTCGGGCTCTGAGGGGTTGGGCCCCCGGAGCTGGTGTTGGGGCCCCCAGGGGTTAGGCCCCTGGAGCTATGGTTCCGGCACTCAGGGGTATTGCCCGAGGAGCTGGTGTTGGGGCCCCAGGAGTTAGTCCCCTGGCGCTATGGTTCGGGCGCTCAGGGGTTGGGCCCTTGGAGCTGGGGTGGGGGCCCCCAGTGGTTAGGCCCCTGGAGCTATGGTTCGGGCACTCAGGGGTAGGGCCTGAGGAGCTGGTGTTGGGGCCCCCAGGGGTTCGGCCCCTGGAGGTATTGTTCGGGCGCTCAGTGGTTCGGTCCTTGGAGCTGGTGTTGGGGCCCCCAGGGGTTAGGCCCCTGCAGGAATCGTTCGGGCGCTCAGGGGTTGGGCCCTTGGAGCTGGTTTTGGGGCCCCCAGGGATTAGGCCTCTGCAGCTATGGTTCGGGCGCTCAGGGATTGGGCCCCTGGAGCTGGTGTTAGGGCCCCCAGGGGTTGGACCTCTGGAGCTGGTGTTGGGGCCCCAGGGGTTAGGCCCCTGGAGCTATGGTTCGGGCTCTCAGGGGTTGGGCCCCTGGAACTGGTGTTGGGGCCCCAGGGGTTTGGCCCCTGGAGCTGGTGTTGAGCCCCAGGGGTTAGGCCCCTGGAGCTATGGTTTGGGCGCTCAGGGGTTGGGAACCTGGAGCTGGGGTCGAGGGCTCCAGGGGTTTGGCCCCTGGACCTGGGGTTGGAGCCCCCTTGGGTTAGGCCCCTGGAGCTATAGTTCGGGCGCTCAGGGGTTGGGCCCCTGGAGCTGGTGTTTGGGCCCGCAGGGGTTGGGCCCCTGGAGCTGGTGTTCGGGCCCCAGGGATTAGGCCCCTGCAGCTATGATTCAGGCGCTCAGGGTTTGGTCCCCTGGAGCGACGGTTCGGGCACTCAGGGATTGGGCCCCTGTAGCTGGTGTTGGGGCCCCCAGGGGTTGGACCTCTGGAGCTGCGGTTGGAGCCCCCGGGGGTTAGACCCCTGGAGGTATGGTTCGGGCGCGGAGGGGTTGGGCCCCTGGAACTGGTGTTGGGGCCCCCAGGGGTTGGGCCCCTGGAGCTGGTGTTGGGCCCCCAGCTGTTAGGCCCCTGGAGCTATGGTTCGGGCGCTCGGGGGTTGGGCCCCTTTAGCTGGTGTTGGGGCCCCCAGGGGTTGGGCTCCTGGGGCTGGGGTTGAGGCCCCCAGGGGTTAGGCCCCTGGAGCTATGGTTCCAGCGCTCAGGGGTTGGGCCGTTGGAGCTGGGGTGGGGTCCCCCAGGGGTTAGGCCCCTGCAGCTATGGTTCGGTCGCTCAGGGGTTGGGCCCTTGGAGCTGGTTTTGGGGCCCCCAGGGATTAGGCCCCCGCAGCTATGGTTCGGGCGCTCAGGGATTGGGCCCCTGGAGCTGATGTTAGGGCCCCCAGGGGTTGGACCTCTGGAGCTGGTGTTGGGGCCCCAGGGGTTAGGCCCCTGGAGCTATGGTTCGGGCTCTCAGGGGTTGGGCCCCTGGAACTGGTGTTGGGGCCCCAGGGTTTTGGCCCCTGGAGCTGGTGTTGGGGCCCCAGGGGTTAGGCCCCTGGAGCTATGGTTCGGGCGCTCAGGGGTTGGGCCCCTGGAGCTGGGGTCGAGGGCTCCAGGGGTTTGGCCCCTGGACCTGGGGTTGGAGCCCCCTTGGGTTAGGCCCCTGGAGCTATAGTTCGGGCGCTCAGGGGTTGGGCCCCTGGAGCGGGTGTTTGGGCCCGCAGGGGTTGGGCCCTTGGAGCTGGTGTTCGGGCCCCAGGGATTAGGCCCCTGCAGCTATGATTCAGGCGCTCAGGGTTTGGTCCCCTGGAGCGACGGTTCGGGCGCTCAGGGATTGGGCCCCTGTAGCTGGTGTTGGGGCCCCCAGGGGTTGGGATCCTGGGGCTGGGGTTCTGGGCCCCCAGGGGTTAGGCTCCTGGAGCTCTGGTTCCGGCGCTCAGGGGTTGGGCCGTTGGAGCTGGGGTGGGGGCCCCCAGGGGTTACGCCCCTGCAGCTATGGTTCGGGCGCTCAGGGGTTGGACCTCTGGAGCTGCGGTTGGAGCCCCCGGGGGTTAGACCCCTAGAGCTATGGTTCGGGCGCGGAGGGGTTGGGCCCCTGGAACTGGTGTTGGGGCCCCCAGGGGTTGGGCCCCTGGAGCTGGTGTTGGGGCCCCAGCTGTTAGGCCCCTGGAGCTATGTTTCGGGCGCTCAGGGGTTGGGCCCCTGGAGCTGGTGTTGGGGCCCCCAGGGGTTGGGCTCCTGGGGCTGGGGTTGAGGCCCCCAGGGGTTAGGCCCCTGGAGCTATGGTTCCAGCGCTCAGGGGTTGGGCCGTTGGGGCTGGGGTGGGGTCCCCCAGGGGTTAGGCCCCTGCAGCTATGGTTCGGGCGCTCAGGGGTTGGGCCCCTGGAGCTGGTGTTGGGGCCCCGAGGTTTTAGGCCCCTCGAGCTATGCGTCGGGCGCTCAGGGGTTAGGCCCCTGGACTGGTGTTGGGGCCCCCAGGGGCTGGGCCCCTGGAGCTGGTCTTGGAGCCCCAGGGGTTAGGCCCCTGGATCTATGGTTCGGGCGTTCAGGGGTTGGGCCCCTGGAGCTGGTGTTGGGGCCCCCAGGGGTTGGGCCCCTGGAGCTGTTGTTGGGGCCCCCAGGGGTTGGGCCCCTGGAGCTGGGGTTCGGGTCCCCAGGGGTTAGACCCCTGGAGATATGGTTCGGGCTCTCAGGGGTTGGGCCCCTGGAGCTGGTGTTGGGGCCCCGAGGGGTTAGGGCTCTGGAGCTGGTGTTGGGGCCCGAGGGGTTAGGCCCCTGGAGCTATGGTTCGGGCGCTCAGGCGTTGGGCCTCTGGAGCTATGGTTCGGGCGCTCAGGGGTTGGGCCCTTGGAGCTGGGGTGGGGACTGTCATAAACAGATAGCTAAGGGTTAATGTCTCTTTCACCTGAAGCACCTGACCAGAGGACCAATCAGGAAACCGGATTTTTTCAACTTTGGGTGGAGGGAATTGAGTGTCTAAGGTCTTTGTTTTCTGGCTTCCTGCTTTCTCTGAGCTTTGGAGAAGTAGTTCTATTTTCTAGTCTTCTGTTTCCAAGTGTAAGGACAAAGAGATCAGATAGTAAGTTATATGGTTTCTTTTCTTTGGTATTTGCATGAATATAAGTGCTGGAGTGCTTTGATTTGTATTCTTTTGGAATAAGGCTGTTTATTCAATATTCTTTTAAGCAATTGACCCTGTGTTGTATCATCTAATACAGAGAGAACATTTGTACTTATTTTTCTTTCTTTTTATATAAAGCTTTCTTTTAAGACCTGTTGGAGTTTTTCTTTACTTCAGGGAAATTGAGTCTGTACTCACCAGGGAATTGGTGGGAGGAAGAAATCAAGGGGAGATTTGTGTGTTGGATCGCTAGCCTGATTTTGCATTCCCTCTGGGGGAATAGGAAAGTACTTTTTGTTTCCAGGATTGGGAACAGAGAGGGAGATTCACTCTGTTTGGATTCACAGAACTTGTGTCTGTGCATCTCTCCAGGAGCACCTGGAGGGGGGAAGGGAAAAAGGATTATTTCCCTTTGTTGTGAGACTCAAGGGATTTGGGTCTTGGGGTCCCCAGGAAAGGTTTTTCAGGGGGACCAGAGTGCCCCAAAACACTCTAATTTTTTGGGTGGTGGCAGCAGGTACCAGGTCCAAGCTGGTAACTAAGCTTGGAGGTTTTCATGCTAACCCCCATATTTTGGACGCTAAGGTCCAAATCTGGGACTAAGGTTATTACATGGTGGCAGTGGTGGGATATAGACAGAATCCAGAAGCCAGTAGAAATATTATCTTTTTCTTTTCTCTGCTAAGGGCTTTTTAGCAGAGAGAAGCAGTTGGTTTTAAAAGGGAACCAGAGAGAATTTTTTTTTTCTGCTCTCTCTCGCAGTTTGTGGCTTGCATGTTAAGGGTCTTTTGTCATGCAATAGCCCTCCCATTAGGAGGCAAGTACCGGCACTTATATGCATGCGAATAAAGTGGTTTTTCTGGTTTCCCTTCATTGAACATTAGCTAGAGAGAGAAAGGGAAAAAAGCACTGTTGCTAGGCAGACTTCAGGAGGCAACAGAGAACCTGCAGTTCAGAAGATAAACACCGGAGGGCACCCCAACACAAGAAAACAGGAACCATGACTTCTAAGGCAAAAATTGACGCCAAAGAACAAATCAAAGAAGCTGAACACAGGCGACAGATGGAGATGAAAGAAAAGGAAGAAAGCATCAAACTGGCAGCCTTCCAAAGAGAACAGGCGGCCCAAGAGGCAGCACACAAAAAAAAACTAGAAGAAGAAGAGGTGGCCCACCGCCGAGAAATGGAAAAGCACCGCCGAGAAATGGAAAAGCACCAAAAAGAAATGAAAAAACAACAAAAAGAAATGGAAAAACAACAAAAAGAGAATGAAGAGAAGGAAAAACAGAGAAAACATGAACTGGAATTGGCAAAAGCTGGGCTGCATGTGCCAGCCAACCCTAACAACCCGGTGCCAAATATTGCTCCACAGCACAGGAAATTTCCCACCTACAAGGCAGGTGATGACACCGAGGCCTTCTTGGAAAATTTTGAAAGAGCCTGTCTTGGGTACAAGATCCCCGAAGACCAGTACATGGTAGAATTGAGGTCACAGCTCAGTGGACCTTTAGCAGAGGTGGCAGCTGAAATGCCTAAGCACCAAATGAATGACTATAAACTTTTTCTAACCAAGGCCAGATACAGGATGGGGATAACCCCAGATCATGCCCGTCGGCGCTTCAGAACCCAAAAGTGGAAACCAGAGGTGTCATTTCCCAAACACGCCTACTACATTGCAAAAAACTATGAGGCCTGGCTAACAGGAAACAACATTCAAACCTTGGAAGAACTGAACCTCCTCATACAAATGGAGCAGTTCTTGGATGGTGTTCCTGAAGACATCACGCGGTACATACAAGATGGAAACCCCAAGAATATCGCTGAGGCGGGGGAGATTGGAGCCAAATGGATGGAACTGGCAGAAAGCAAGAAAGCTACTGTCAAGGGGAACGATTACCCCAGGGGGCACACAGACCATAAACCCTACAACCGAGGACAGCCAAAGACCCCACATACCACCCAAGTAAAGCCACAGATACCCTACCCTTCAACCTCACCAGTCTCCAGTAACTCACCTCGGCCCAGTGACCCATCAGATGGAAGATGCTTTAAGTGTAATGAACTGGGACATATCAAGGCCAAGTGTCCCAAGAACACCATGCGAGTGCAATTCATTACACCACCATCACACCCAAGATCCCCAGGCCCGGATGCCTCTCAAATACCCTTGGAGCGAAGGGAAAATTTGAGAGTGGGCGGAAAGAAGGTTACTGCGTGGAGAGACACGGGGGCACAAGTGTCAGCTATCCACCAATCCTTCGTTGACCCCAAATTCATCAACCCAAAGGCCAAAGTTACAATTTACCCCTTCATGTCACAAGCTGTAGACTTGCCTACAGCTCAACTGCCTGTCCAGTACAAAGGCTGGTCAGGAATGTGGACTTTTGCAGTCTATGACAATTATCCTATCCCCATGCTACTGGGGGAAGACTTGGCCAACCAGGTGAGGCGGGCCAAGAGAGTGGGAATGGTTACACGTAGCCAAACCCGGCAAGCTTCCAGACCCATTCCTGTTCCTGAACCGTCCACAGACGCCCCGTCTGTGTTACCAGAGACCCAGACAGAGGTAGTGGACCCGGATTCCATGCCTACCACTGAAACAGCCACAGCATCTCCAGTCCCAGGCCCGGAACTGGAACAGCAACCAGCACCAGCAAGTGCAACCACATCTTCAAACTCAACGCCAGTGGGCGCCAGCGAGCCAGAACTGGCAGAAACAACAGGCAGCCATACCCAAAAGGCTCAGCCAGAGCCTGAAATACCCTCAGGTGCACCAGCGGAGAGCGGTTCACCAGCAACGGAAACAACCCCATCACCTACATCGCTTCCAGAGGGACCAAGCCCAAGTCCACAGTCTGAGGGAGAACTGATGACCCCAGCCTCAAGGAAACAGTTCCAGGCTGAGCAGGAAGCGGATGACAGCCTTCAGAAAGCTTGGGCGGCGGCACGGAGCACCCCACCGCCTCTCAGCTCTTCTAATCGATCCCGGTTTGTTATAGACCAAGGACTTTTATACAAGGAAATTCTTTCTGGTGGACACCGGGAAGAATGGCAGCCGCAAAAACAGTTGGTGGTTCCAACTAAGTACCGGGGGAAGCTCTTAAGCTTAGCCCATGATCATCCCAGTGGCCATGCTGGGGTGAACAGAACCAAGGACCGGTTGGGGAAGTCCTTCCACTGGGAGGGGATGGGCAAGGATGTTGCCAAGTATGTCCGGTCTTGTGAGGTATGCCAAAGAGTGGGAAAGCCTCAAGACCAGGTCAAGGCCCCTCTCCAGCCACTCCCCATAATTGAGGTCCCATTTCAGCGAGTAGCTGTGGATATTCTGGGCCCTTTCCCAAAAAAGACGCCCAGAGGAAAGCAGTACGTACTGACTTTAGTGGACTTTGCTACCCGATGGCCAGAAGCAGTAGCTCTAGGCAACACCAGGGCTAACACTGTGTGCCTGGCCTTAACAGACATCTTTGCCAGGGTAGGTTGGCCCTCCGACATCCTTACAGATTCAGGGTCTAATTTCCTGGCAGGGACCATGGAAAAACTGTGGGAAACTCATGGGGTGAATCACTTGGTTGCCACCCCGTACCACCATCAAACCAATGGCCTGGTGGAAAGGTTCAATGGAACTTTGGGGGCCATGATACGAAAATTCATCAACGAATTCTCCAATAATTGGGACCTAGTGTTGCAGCAGTTGCTGTTTGCCTACAGGGCTGTACCACATCCCAGTTTAGGGTTTTCACCATTTGAACTTGTGTATGGTCACGAGGTTAAGGGGCCATTACAGTTGGTGAAGCAGCAATGGGAGGGGTTTACGCCTTCTCCAGGAACTAACATTCTGGACTTTGTAAGCAACCTACAAAGCACCCTCCGACACTCTTTAGCCCTTGCTAAAGAGAAACTAAAGAATGCTCAGGAAGAGCAAAAGGCCTGGTATGACAGACATGCCAGAGAATGTTCCTTCAAGGTAGGAGACCAGGTTATGGTCTTGAAGGCGCAACAGGCCCATAAGATGGAAGCATCATGGGAAGGGCCATTCACGGTCCAAGAGCGCCTGGGAGCTGTAAACTACCTCATAGCATTTCCCAATTCCTCACTAAAGCCTAAAGTGTACCATGTTAATTCTCTCAAGACTTTCTATTCCAGAGACTTACAGGTTTGTCAGTTTACAGTCCAGGGAGATGATGCTGAGTGGCCTGACGGTGTCTACTACGACGGGAAAAAAGACGGTGGCGTGGAAGAGGTGAACCTCTCAACCACCCTGGAACGTCTGCAGCGGCAACAAATCAAGGAGCTGTGCACTAGCTTCGCCCCATTGTTCTCAGCCACCCCAGGACGGACTGAACGGGCATACCACTCCATTGATACAGGTAATGCTCACCCAATCAGAACCCCACCCTACCGGGTGTCTCCTCATGCCCAAGCTGCTATAGAACGGGAGATCCAGAACATGCTACAGATGGGTATAATCCGCCCATCTACCAGTGCATGGGCATCTCCAGTGGTTCTGGTACCCAAACCAGATGGGGAAATACGCTTTTGCGTGGACTACCGTAAGCTAAATGCTGTAACTCGTCCGGACAACTATCCAATGCCACGTACCGATGAGCTATTGGAGAAGTTGGGACGTGCCCAGTTCATCTCTACAATAGACTTAACCAAGGGGTACTGGCAAGTACCGCTAGATGAACCTGCCAAGGAGAGGTCAGCATTCGTCACCCATGCGGGGGTGTATGAATTCAATGTCCTTCCTTTCGGCCTTCGAAATGCACCCGCCACCTTCCAGAGGCTGGTAGATGGTCTACTAGCTGGACTGGGAGAATTTGCAGTTGCCTACCTCGATGATGTGGCCATTTTTTCAGACTCCTGGCCCGAACACCTACTACACCTGGAAAAAGTCTTTGAGCGCATCAGGCAGGCCGGACTAACTGTTAAGGCCAAAAAGTGTCAAATAGGCCAAAACAGAGTGACTTACCTGGGGCACCAGGTGGGTCGAGGAACCATAAACCCCCTACAGGCCAAGGTGGATGCTATCCAAAAGTGGCCTGTCCCACGGTCCAAGAAGCAGGTCCAATCCTTCTTAGGCTTGGCCGGATACTACAGGCGATTTGTACCACACTACAGCCAAATCGCTGCCCCACTGACCGACCTGACCAAAAAGACCCAGCCAAATGCCGTTAAGTGGACTGATGAGTGTCAAAAGGCCTTTACCCAGCTTAAGGCGACGCTCATGTCTGACCCTGTGCTCAGGGCCCCGGATTTTGAGAAACCATTCCTAGTAACCACAGATGCATCTGAGCGTGGTATAGGAGCAGTGCTCATGCAGGAAGCAACAGATCACAACTTCCATCCTGTCGTGTTTCTCAGCAAGAAACTGTCTGAGAGGGAAAGTCACTGGTCAGTCAGTGAAAAGGAATGCTATGCCATTGTGTACGCCCTGGAAAATCTACGCCCATATGTTTGGGGACGGCGGTTCCAACTACAAAGCTGACCATGCTGCACTACAGTGGCTTCATACTGCCAAGGGGAACAACAAGAAACTTCTTCGTTGGAGTTTAGCTCTCCAAGATTTTGATTTTGAAATTCAACACATCACAGGAGCTTCTAACAAAGTTGCTGATGCACTCTCCCATGAGAGTTTCCCAGAATCCAGTAGTTAAAAAGTGTTCTTAAAATGTAAAAGTCTGTTAGTTATATACTTAGTAGTATATGTAAAGGTGAATGTGTTGTAGTAATCTGTTTATTTTAAAGTTCTAGAAGGAAATCGCCGCCAGTGAGCTTCCCCACTGTCTGCAATTTGGGGGGCGTGTCATAAACAGATAGCTAAGGGTTAATGTCTCTTTCACCTGAAGCACCTGACCAGAGGACCAATCAGGAAACCGGATTTTTTCAACTCTGGGTGGAGGGAAGTTGAGTCTGAGTCTTTTGTCTGTCTGCCTGCTTTCTCTGAGCTTTGGAGAAGTAGTTCTGTTTTCTAGTCTTCTGTTTCTAAGTGTAAGGACAAAGAGATCAGATAATAAGTTCTATGGTTTTCTTTTCTTTGGTATTTGCATGAATATAAGTGCTGGAGTGCTTTGATTTGTATTCTTTTTGAATAAGGCTGTTTATTCAATATTCTTTTAAGCAATTGACCCTGTATTGTATCATCTTAATACAGAGAGATTATTTGTATGTATTTTTCTTTCTTTTTTTTATATAAAGCTTTCTTTTAAGACCTGTTGGAGTTTTTCTTTACTTCAGGGAAATTGAGTCTGTACTCACCAGGGAATTGGTGGGAGGAAGAAATCAAGGGGAGATCTGTGGGTTGGATTGCTAGCCTGATTTAGCATTCCCTCTGGGGGAATAGGAAAGTACTTTTGTTTCCAGGACTGGGAACAGAGAGGGGGGAAGGGAAAAAGGATTATTTCCCTTTGTTGTGAGACTCAAGGGATTTGGGTCTGGGGGTCCCCAGGGAAGGTTTTTCAGAGGGACCAGAGTGCCCCAAAACACTCTAATTTTTTGGGTGGTGGCAGCAGGTACCAGGTCCAAGCTGGTAACTAAGCTTGGAGGTTTTCATGCTAACCCCCATATTTTGGACGCTAAGGTCCAAATCTGGGACTAAGGTTATGATAGACCCCACCCCAGCTCCACGGGCCCAACCCCTGGAAGCCCCAACACCAGCTCCAGGGGCCCAACCCCAGAGCTCCCGAACCATAGCTCCATGCAGGAAATGCTCTGTGCATTACCCTGCGTGACCACAAAGTGTCACTGTTGTTCCATGCGGGGAAATGCTCTGTGTATTACCCTGTGTGGCTACATGGTGTCACTGTTGCTCCATGCGGGGAAATGCTCTGTGCATTACCCTATCTGGCCACACGGTGACACTCTTGCTCCATGCAGCAAATGCTCTGGGCATTATCCTGCATAACAACACAGTGTTACTGTTGCTCCATGCGTGAAATGCTCTGGGCATTACTGTGATGGAGTGGGGACTGTCTGTGTGGGGGATGGGAGAGCAGGGGGTGACTTTAGCTTAGGGGCCCCAACACCAGCTCCAGGGGCCCAACCCCTGAGCGCCCGAAACATAGCTCCAGGGGCCTAACCCCTGGGGGCCCCAACACCAGCTCCAAGGGCCCAACGCCTGAGCGCCAGAACAATACCTCCAGGGGCCTAACCCCTGGGAGACCAACACCAGCTCCAGGAGCCCAACCCCCGAGCGCCCGAACCATAGCTCCAGGGGCCTAACCCCTGGGGGCCTCCACCCCAGCTCCAAGGGCCGAACCCCTGAGCGCCCGAACCATAGCTCCAGGGGCCTAAACCCCGGGGGCCCCAACCCCAGCTCTAGGGGCCCAACCCCTGGGGCCCTCGACCCCAGCTCCAGGGGCCCAACCCCTGAGCGCCCGAACAATAGCCCGAGGGGCCCAACCCCAGAGCGCCTGTAAAATAGCTTCAGGGGCCTAACCCCTTGGGCCCCAACACCAGCTCCAGGGGCACAGCCCCTGGGGCCCCAACACCAGCTCCAGGCACCCAACCCCTGAGCGCCTGAACCATATCTCCAGGGGCCTAACCCCTGAGCGCCCGAACCATAGCTCCAGAGGCCTAACCCCTGGGGCTCCAACACCAGCTCCAGGGGCCCAACCCCTGGGGGCCCCAACACCAGCTCCAGGGGCCCAACCCCTGGCGCCCGAACCAGCTCCAGGGGCCTAACCCTAGGGCCCCAACCCCAGCTCCAGGGGCCCAACCCCTGGGGGCCCCAACACCAGCTCAAAGGGCCTAACCCCTGAGCGCCCGAACCATAGCTCCAGGGGCCTAACCCCCGGGGGCCCCAAACCCAGCTCCAGGAGCCCAACCCCTGGGGCCCTCGACCCCAGCTCCAGGGGCCCAAACCCTGAGCGCCCGAAGTATAGCTTCAGGGGCCCAACCCCTGAGCTCCCGAACCATAGCTCCATACAGGAAATGCTCTGTGCATTACCCTGCGTGACCAAAAGGTGTCACTGTTGTTCCATGTGGGGAAATACTCTGTGTATTACCCTGTGTGGCTACATGGTGTCACTGTTGCTCCATGCGGGAAAATGCTCTGTGCATTACCCTATCTGGCCACACGGTGACACTCTTGCTCCATGCAGCAAATGCTCTGGGCATTACTGTGATGGAGTGGGGACTGTCTGTGTGGGGGATGGGAGAGCAGGGGGTGACTTTAGCTTAGGGGCCCCAACACCAGCTCCAGGGGCCCAACCCCTGAGCGCCCGAAACATAGCTCCAGGGGCCTAACCCCTGGGAGACCAACACCAGCTCCAGGAGCCCAACCCCTGAGCGCCCGAACCATAGCTCCAGGGGCCTAACCCCTTGGGGCCTCCACCCCAGCTCCAAGGGCCGAACCCCTGAGCGCCCGAACCATAGCTCCAGGGGCCTAACCCCCGGGGCCCTCGACCCCAGCTCCAGGGGCCCAACCCCTGAGCGCCCGAACCATAGCCCGAGGGGCCCAACCCCAGAGCGCCTGTAAAATAGCTCCAGGGGCCTAACCCCTTGGGCCCCAACACCAGCTCCAGGGGCACAGCCCCTGGGGCCCCAACACCAGCTCCAGGGACCCAACCCCTGAGCGCCCGAACCATATCTCCAAGGGCCAAACCCCTGGGGGCCCCAACCACAGCTCCAGGGGCCCAAACCCTGAGGGCTCCACCACCAGCTCCAGGGGTCCAACCCCTGAGCGCCTGAACCATAGCTCCAGGGGCCCAACCCCTGAGCGCCCGAACCATAGCTCCAGAGGCCTAACCCCTGGGGCCCCAACACCAGCTCCAGGGGCCCAACCCCTGGGGGCCCCAACACCAGCTCCAGGGGCCCAACCCCTGAGCGCCCGAACCATAGCTCCAGGGGCCTAACCCCTAGGGGCCCCAACCCCAGCTCCAGGGGCCCAACCCCTGGGGGCCCCAACACCAGCTCCAAGGGCCCAAATCCTGAGCGCCCGAACCATAGCTCCAGGGGCCTAACCCCCGGGGGCCCCAAACCCAGCTCCAGGAGCCGAACCCCTGGGGGCCCCAACACCAGCTCCAGGGGCCGAACCCCTGAGCGCCCGAACCATAGCTCCAGGAGCCTAACCCCTGGGGCCCCAACAGCAGCTCCAGGGGCCCAACCCCTGGGGGACCCAACAAAGGCTCCAGGGGCCCAACCCCTCAGCGCCCGAACCATAGCTCCAGGGTCCTAATCCCTGGGGGCCTCAACACCAGCTCCAAAGGCCCAACCCCTGAGCGCCCAAACCATAGCTCCAGGGGCCGAACCCATGAGCGCCCGAACCATAGGTCAAGAGGCCTAACCCCTCGGGCCCCAACACCAGCTCCAGGGGCCCAACCCCTGGGGGCCCCAACACCAGTTCCAGGGGCCCAACACCTGGGGGCCCGAACACCAGCTCCAGGGGCCCAACCCCTGGGGGCCCGAACACCAGCTCCAGGGGCCCAACTCCTGAGCGCCCGAACTATAGCTCCAGGGGCCTAACCCCCGGGGACCCCAACCCCAGCTCCATGGGCTCAACCCCTGGGGCCCTCGACCCCAGCTCCAGGGGCTCAACCCCTGAGAGCCCGAACCATAGCCCCAGGGGCCCAACCCCTGAGCGCCCGAACCATAGCTCCAGGGGCCTAACCCCTGGGGCCCCAACACCACCTCCAGGGGCCCAGCCACTGGGGCCCCAAAACCAGCTCCAGGGGCACAACCCCTGAGCGCCCGAACCATAGCTTCAGGGGCCTAACCCCTGGGGGCCCCAGCCACAGCTCCAGGGGCCCAAACACTGGGGGCCCCACCACCGGCTCCAGGGGCTCAACACCTGAGCGCCCAAAGAATAGCTCCAGGGGCCCAACCCCTGAGCGCCCGAACCATCGCTCCAGGGGCCCAACCCCTGAGCGCCTGAACCATAGCTCCACGGGAACAACCCCTGGGGGCCCCAACACCAGCTCCAGGGGCCCAACCCCTTAGCGCCCGAACCATAGCTCCAGGGGCCTAACCCCCGGGGGCCCCAACCCCAGGTCCAGGGGCCAAACCCCTGGAGACCTCGACCCCAGCTCCAGGGCCCCAACCCCTGAGCGCCCGAACCATAGCTCCAGGGGTCCAACCCCTGAGCGCCCGAACCATAGCTACAGGGGCCTAACCCCTGGGGCCCCAACACCAGCTCCAGGGGCCCAACCCCTGGGGACCCAACACCAGCTCCAGGGGCCCAACCCCTGAGCGCCCGAAGCATAGCTCGAGGGGCCTAATCCCTGGGGGCCCCAAAACCAGCTCCAAGGGCCCAACCCCTGAGCGCCCGATCGATACCTCCAGGGGCCTAACCCCTGGGGGCCCAAACACCAGCTCCAGGGGCCCAACCCCTGAGCGCCCGAACCATAGCTCCAGGGGCCTAACCCCTGGGGGCTCCCACCATAGCTCCGGGGGCCCAACCCCTGGGGGCCCCAACAGCAGCTCCAGGGTCCCAACCCCTGAGCACTCGAACAATACCTCCAGGGGCATAACCCCTGGGGTCCCCAACACCAGCTCCAAGGGCCCAAACCCTGAGCGCCCGAACCATAGCTCCAGGGGCCTAACCCCCGGGGGCCCCAAACCCAGCTCCAGGAGCCCAACCCCTTGGGGCCCCAACACCAGCTCCAGGGGCCGAACCCCTGACCGCCCGAACCATAGCTCCAGGAGCCTAACCCCTGGGGCCCCAACACCAGCTCCAAAGGCCCAACCCCTGAGCGCCCGAACCATAGCTCCAGGGGCCGAACCCCTGAGCGCCCGAACCATAGGTCAAGAGGCCTAACCCCTCGGGCCCCAACACCAGCTCCAAGGGCCTAACCCCTGGGGGCCCCAACACCAGTTCCAGGGGCCCAACACCTGGGGGCCCGAACACCAGATCCAGGGGCCCAACCCATGGGGGCCCGAACACCAGCTCCAGGGGCCCAACTCCTGAGCGCCCGAACTATAGCTCCAGGGGCCTAACCCCCGGGGGCCCCAACCCCAGCTCCATGGGCCCAACCCCTGGGGCCCTCGACCCCAGCTCCAGGGGCCCAACCTCTGAACGCCCGAACCATAGCCCCAGGGGCCCAACCCCTGAGCGCCCGAACCATAGCTCCAGGGGCCTAACCCCTGGGGCCCCAACACCACCTCCAGGGGCCCAGCCACTGGGGCCCCAACACCAGCTCCAGGGGCACAACCCCTGAGCGCCCGAACCATAGCTTCAGGGGCCTAACCCCTGGGGGCCGCAACCACAGCTCCAGGGGCCCAAACCCTGGGGGCCCCACCACCAGCTCCAGGGGCTCAACACCTGAGCGCCCAAACAATAGCTCCAGGGGCCCAACCCCTGAGCGCCCGAACCATAGCTCCAGGGGTATAACCCCCGGGGGCTCCAGCCCCAGCTCCAGGGGCCCAACCCCTGAGCATTCGAACCATAGCTACAGGGGCCTAACCCCTGGGGGCCCCCACCCCATCTCCAAGGGCCCAAAACCTGAGCACCCGAACCATCGCTCCAGAGGCCTAAATCCTGGGGACCCAACACCAGCGCCAGGGGCCCAACCCCTGGGGGCCCCAACACCAGCTCCAGGGGCCCAACCCCTGAACGCCCGAACCATAGCTCCAGGGGCCTAACCCCTGGGGCCCCAAGACCAGCTCTAGGGGCCCAACCCCTGGGGGCCCCAACACCAGTCCAGGGGCCCAAGACCTGAGCGCCCGAAGCATAGCTCGAGGGGCCTAAAACCTCGGGACCCCAACACCAGCTCCAGGGGTCCAACCCCTGAGCGCCCGAACCATAGCTGCAGGGGCCGAACCTCTGGGGGACCCCACCCCAGCTCCAACGGCCCAACCCCTGAGCGCTGGAACAATAGCTCCAGGGGCCTAAACCCCGGGGGCCCCAACACCAGCTCCAGGGGACCAACCCCTGAGCGCCCGAACCATAGCTCCAGGGGCCAAACCCCTGGGGCCCCAACACCAGCTCCAGGGGCCAAACCCCTGGGGGCCCCAACACCAGCTCCAGGGCCCCAACCCCTCAGCGCCAGAACCATAGCTCCAGGGGTCTAACCCCCGGGGGCTCCAACCCCAGCTCCAGGGGTCCAACCCCTGAGCGCCCGAACCATAGCTCCAGGGGCCTAACCCCTGGGGCCCCAACAATAGCTCCAGGGGCCCAACCCCTGGGGGCCCCAACAAAGGCTCCAGGGGCCGAACCCCTCAGCGCCCGAACCATAGCTCCAGGGGCCTAACCCCCGGGGCCCCAACCACAGCTCCAGGGGATCAACCCCTGCGGACCCCAACACCAGCTCCAGGAGCCCAACCCCTGAGAGCCCGAACCATAGCTCCAGGGGCCTAATCCCTGGGGGCCTCAACACCAGCTCCAAGGGCCCAACCCCTGAGCGCCCGAACCATAGCTCCAGGGGCCTAAACCCTGGGGGCCCCCACCCCAGCTCCAAGGGCCCAACCCCTGAGTACCCGAACCATAGCTCCAGGGGCCGAACCCCTGAGCGCTCGAACCATAGCTCCAGGGGCCTAACCCCCGGGGGCCCCAACCCCAGCTCCAGGGGCCCAACCCCTGGGGGCTCCATCACCAGCTCCAGGGTTGCAACTCCTGAGCGCCCGAACCATAGCTCCAGGGGCCTAACTCCTGGGGGCCCCAACACCAGCTCCACGGCCCAACCCCTGAGCGCTCGAACAATACCTCCAGGGGCCTAACCCGGGGGGCCCCAACACCAGCTCCAGGGGCCCAACCCCTGAGCATTCGAACCATAGCTACAGGGGCCTAACACCTGGGGACCCCCACCCCATCTCCAAGGGCCCAAAACCTGAGCACCCGAACCATCACTCCAGAGGCCTAAATCCTGGGGACCCAACACCAGCGCCAGGGGCCCAACCCCTGGGGGCCCCAACACCAGCTCCAGGGGCCCAACCCCTGAACGCACGAACCATAGCTCCAGGGGCCTAACCCCTGGGGCCCCAAGACCAGTTCCAGGGGCCCAACCCCTGGGGGCCCCAACACCAGCTCCAGGGGCCCAACCCCTGAGCGCCCGAAGCATAGCTCGAGGGGCCTAAAACCTCAGGACCCCAACACCAGCTCCAGGGGCCCAACCCCTGAGCGCCCGAACAATACCTCCAGAGGCCTACCCCCTGTGGGCCCCAACACCAGCTCCAGGGGTCCAACCCCTGAGCGCCCGAACCATAGCTGCAGGGGCCGAACCTCTGGGGGATACCACCCCAGCTCCAACGGCCCAACCCATGAGCGCTGGAACAATAGCTCCAGGGGCCTAAACCCTGGGGGCCCCAACACCAGCTCCAGGGGCCCAACCCCTTGGTTGCCCCAACCCCAGCTCCAGGGGCCCAACCCCTGTGGGCCCCAACACCAGCTTCAGGGTTGCAACCCCTGAGCGCCCGAACCATAGCTCCAGGGGCCTAACCCCTGGGGCCCCAACACCAGCTTCAGGGGCCCAACCCCTGAGCGCTCGAACAATACTTCCAGGGGCCTAACCCCTGGGGGCCCCAACACCAGCTCCAGGGGCCCAACCCCTGAGAGCTCGAACCATAGCTACAGGGGCCTAACCCCTGGGGGCCCCCCCCCAGCTTCAAGGGCCCAAAACCTGAGCGCCAGAACCATAGCTCCAGGGGCCTAACTCCTGGGGCCCGAACACCAGCGCTAGTGGCTAAACCCCTGGGGGACCCAACACCAGCTCCAGGGACAAAACCCTGAACGCCCGAACCATAGCTCCAGGGGCCTAACCCCTGGGGCCCCAAGACCAGCTCCAGGGGTCCAGCCCCTGGGGGCCCCAACACCAGTCCAGAGGACCAACCCCTGAGTGCCCGAAGCATAGCTCAAGGGGCCAAAAACCTCGGGGCCCCAACACCAGCTCCAGGGGCCCAACCCCTGAGCGCAAGGACAATACAAAAAGGGGCCTAACCCCTGGGGGCCCGAACACCAACTCCAGGGGTCCAACCCCTGAGCGCCCGAACCATAGCTGCAGGGGCCTAACCCCTGGGGGACCCCACCCCAGCTCCAACGGCCCAACCCCTGAGCGCCGGAACCATAGCTCCAGGGGCCTAACCCCTGGGAGCCCGAACCCCAGCCCTAGGAGCCCAACCCCTGGGGGTTCCAACACCAGCTCCAGGGTCCCAACCCCTGAACGCCCGAACCATAGCTCCAGGGGTCTAACCCCCGGGGGCTCCAACCCCAGCTACAGGGGTCCAACCCCTGAGCGCCCGAACCATAGCTCCAGGGGCCTAACCCCTGGGGGCCCCAACCCCAGCCCCAGGAGCCCATCCCCTGGGGGCCCCAAGACCAGCTCCTCGGGCCCTACACCTGAGTACCCGAACCATAGCTCCAGGGGCCTAACCCCTGGGGACCCGAACCCCAGCTCCAGGGGCCCAACCCCTGGGGGCCCCAACACCAGCTCCAGGGGCCCAACCCCTGGGGGCCCCAACACCAGTCCAGGGGCCCAACCCCTGAGCGCCCGAAGCATAGCTCGAGGGGCCTAAAACCTCGGGACCCCAACACCAGCTCCAGGGGCCCAACCCCTGAGCGCCCGAACAATACCTCCAGAGGCCTACCCCCTGTGGGCCCCAAAACCATCTCCAGGGGTCCAACCCCTGAGCGCCCGAACCATAGCTGCAGGGGCCGAACCTCTGGGGGACCCCACCCCAGCTCCAACGGCCCAACCCCTGAGCGCTGGAACAATAGCTCCAGGGGCCTAAACCCTGGGGGCCCCAACACCAGCTCCAGGGGCCCAACCCCTTGGTTGGCCCAACCCCAGCTCCAGGGGCCCAACCCCTGTGGGCCCCAACACCAGCTTCAGGGTTGCAACCCCTGAGCGCCCGAACCATAGCTCCAGGGGCCTAACCCCTGGGGCCCCAACACCAGCTTTAGGGGCCCAACCCCTGAGCGCTCGAACAATACCTCCAGGGGCCTAACCCCTGGGGGCCCCAACACCAGCTCCAGGGGCCCAACCCCTGAGCGCTCGAACCATAGCTACAGGGGCCTAACCCCTGGGCCCCCCCCCCAGCTCCAAGGGCCCAAAACCTGAGCGCCAGAACCATAGCTCCAGGGGCCTAACTCCTGGGGCCCCAAGACCAGCGCTAGTGGCCCAACCCCTGGGGGACCCAACACCAGCTCCAGGGACCCAACCCCTGAACGCCCGAACCATAGCTCCAGGGGCCTAACCCCTGGGGCCCCAAGACTAGCTCCAGGGGCCCAGCCCCTGGGGGCCCCAACACCAGTCGAGGGGCCCAACCCCTGAGCGCCCGAAGCATAGCTCAAGGGGCCAAAAACCTCGGGGCCACAACACCAGCTCCAGGGGCCCAACCCCTGAGCGTAAGGACAATACCTAAGGGCCCAAACCCCTGGGGGCCCGAACACCAACTCCAGGGGTCCAACCCCTGAGCGCCCGAACCATAGCTGCAGGGGCCTAACCCCTGTGGGACCCCACCCCAGCTCCAACGGCCCAACCCCTGAGCGCCGGAACCATAGCTCCAGGGGCCTAAACCCTGGGAGCCCCAATCCCAGCCCTAGGAGTCCAACCCCTGGGGGTCCCAACACCAGCTCCAGGGGCCCAACCCCTGAACGCCTGAACCATAGCTCCAGGGGCCTAACCCCTGGGGCCCCAACAGCAGCTCCAGGGGCCCAACCCCTCAGCACCCGAACCATAGCTCCAGCGGTCTAACCCCCGGGGGCTCCAACCCCAGCTCCAGGGGTCCAACCCCTGAGCGCCCGAACCATAGCTCCAGGGGCCTAACCCCTGGGGGCCCCAACCCCAGCCCCAGGAGCCCATCCCCTGGGGGCCCCAAGACCAGCTCCTCGGGCCCTACCCCTGAGTACCCGAACCATAGCTCCAGGGGCCTAATCCCTGGGGCCCCAACACCAGCTCCAGGGGCCTAACCCCCGGGGGCCCCAACACCAGCTCCAAAGTCCCAACCCCTGAGCGCCCGAACCATAGCGCCAGGGGCCCAGCCCCTGGGGGCCCGAACACCAGTCCAGGGGCCCAACCCCTGAGCGCCCGAAGCATAGCTCGAGGGGCCTAACCCCTCGGGGCCCCAACACCAGCTATAGGGGCCCAACCCCTGAGCGCCGGAACAATACCTCCAGGGGCCTAACCCCTGTGGGCCCCAACACCAGCTCCAGGGGTCCAACCCCTGCGGACCCCAACACCAGCTCCAGGAGCCCAACCCCTGAGAGCCCGAACCATAGCTCCAGGGGTATAACCCCCGTGGGCTCCAACCCGAGCTACAGGGGCCGAACCCCTGGGAATCACAACACCAGTTCAAGGATCCCAACCCCTGAGCCCCCGAACCATAGCTCCAGGGGCCTAACCCCCGGGGCCCCAACCACAGCTCCAGGGGCCCAACCTCTGCGGACCCCAACACCAGCTCCAGGAGCCCAACCCCTGAGAGCCCGAACCATAGCTCCAGGGGCCTAATCCCTGGGGGCCTCAACACCAGCTCCAAGGGCCCAACCCCTGAGCGCCCGAAACATAGCTCCAGGGGCCTAACCCCTGGGGGCCCCCACCCCAGCTCCAAGGGCCCAACCCCAGAGCGCCCGAACCATAGCTCCAGGGGCCGAACCCCTGAGCGCCCGAACCATAGCTCCAGGGGCCTAAACCCTCTGGCCCCAACACCAGCTCCATGGCCCTAACCCCTCGGGGCCCCAACACCAGCTCCAGGGGCCAAACCCCTGGGGGCCCCAACACCAGCTCCAGGGGCCCAACCCCTGAGCGCCCGAACCATAGCTCCAGGGGCCTAACCCCTGGGGACCCGAACCCCAGCTCCAGGGGCCCAAACCCTGGGGGTCCCAACACCAGATCCAGGGGCCCAACCCCTGGGGGCCCCAACACCAGCTCCAGGGGCCTAACCCCTGAGCGCCCGGGCCATAGCTCCAGGGGCCTAACCCCTGGGAGCCCCAACCCAAGCTTCAGGGGCTCAACCCATTGGTTGCCCCAACACCAGCTCCAGGGGCCCAACCCCTGAGCGCCCGAACCATAGCTCCAGGGGCTTAACTCCCGGGGGCCCCAACCCCAGCTCCAGGGGCCCAACCCCTGTGGGCCCCAACACCAGCTTCAGGGTTGCAACCCCAGACCGCCCGACCCATAGCTCCAGGGGCCTAACCCCTGGGGCCCCAACACCAGCTTCAGGGGCCCAACCCCTGAGCGCTCAAACAATACCTCCAGGGGCCTAACCCCTGGGGGCGCAAACACCAGCTCCAGGGGCCCAACCTCTGAGCGCTCGAACCATAGCTACAGGGGCCTAACCCCTGGGGACCCCACCCCAGCTCCAAGAGCCCAAAACCTGAGCGCCCGAACCATAGCTCCAGGGGCCTAACTCCTGGGGCCCCAACACCAGCGCCAGTGGCCCAACCCCTGGGGGACCCAACACCAGCTCCAGGGCCCCAACCCCTGAACGCCCGAACCATAGCTCCAGGGGCCTAACCCCTGGGGCCCCAAGACCAGCTCCAGGGGCCCAGCCCCTTGGGGCCCCAACACCAGTCCAGGGGCCCAACCCCTGAGCCCCCGAAGCATAGCTCAAGGGGCCAAAAGCCTCGGGGCCCCAACACCAGCTCCAGGGGCCCAACCCCTGAGCGCAAGAACAATACCTCCAGGGGCCTAAACCCTTTGGGCCCCAACACCAACTCCAGGGGTCCAACCCCTTAGCGCTCGAACCATAGCTGCAGGGGCCTAACCCCTAGGGGACCCCACCCCAGCTCCAACGGCCCAACCCCTGAGCGCCGGAACCATAGCTCCAGGGGCCTAACCCCTGGGGGCCCCAACCCCAGCCCCAGGAGCCCAACCCCTGGGGGCCCCAACACCAGCTCCAGGGGCCCAACCCCTGAACGCCCGAACCATAGCTCCAGGGGCCTAACCCCTGGGGCCCCAACACCAGCTCCAGGGGCCCAACCCCTGGGGGCCCCAACACCAGCTCCAGGGGCCCAACCCCTCAGCGCGCGAACCATAGCTCCAGGGGTCTAACCCCCGGGGGCTCCAACCCCAGCTCCAGGGGTCCAACCCCTGAGCGCCCGAACCATAGCTGCAGGGGCCTAACCCCTAGGGGCCCCCACCCCAGCTCCAACGGCCCAACCCCTGAGCTACCGAACCATAGCTCCAGGGGCCTAACCCCTGGGGGCCCCAACCCCAGCCCCAGGAGCCCATCCCCTGGGGGCCCCAACACCAGCTCCTCGGGCCCTACCCCTGAGTGCACGAACCATAGCTCCAGGGGCCTAACCACTGGGGGCTCCCACCCCAGCTCCAAGGGCTCAACCCCTGAGCGTCCGAACCATAGCGCCAGGGGCCTAACCCCTGGGACCCCAACACCAACTCCACGGGCCCAACCCCTGGGAGCCCCAACACCAGCTCCAGGGGCCCAACCCCAGAGCTCCCGAACCATACCTCCATGCAGGAAATGCTCTGTGCATTACCCTCCGTGACCACAAGGTGCCAATGTTGCTCCATGCGTGGAAATGCTCTGTGTATTACCCTGTGTGGCTACATGGTGTCACTGTTGCTCCATGCGGGGAAATGCTCTGTGCATTACCCTATGTGGCCACACGGTGTCACTCTTGCTCCATGCAGCAAATGCTCTGGGCATTATCCTGCATAACAACACAGTGTTACTGTTGCTCCATGCGTGAAATGCTCTGGGCATTACTGTGATGGAGTGGGGACTGTCTCTGTGGGGGATGGGAGAGCAGGGGGTGAATTTAGCTCAGGGGCCCCAACACCAGCTCCAGGGGCCCAACCCCTGAGCGCCCGAACCATAGTTCCAGGGGCCTAACCCCTGGGGACCCCAACCACAGCGACAGTGGCCCAACCCCTGGGGGACCCAACACCAGCTCCAGGGCCCCAACCCCTGAACGCCCGAACCATAGCTCTAGGGGCCTAATCCCTGGGGCCCCAAGACCAGCTCCAGGGGCCCAGCCCCTGGGGGCCCCAACACCATTCCAGGGGCCCAACCCCTGAGCGCCCGAAGCATAGCTCAAGGGGCCTAAAACCTCGGGGCCCCAACACCAGTTCCAGGGGTCCAACCCCTGAGCGCCCGAACAATACCTCCAGTGGCCTAACCCCTGGGGCCCCAACACCAGCTCCAGGGGCCAAACCCCTGGGGGCTCCAACACCAGCTCCAGGGTTCCAACCCCTGAGCGCCCGAACCATAGCTCCAGGGGCCTAATCCCTGGGGGCCCAACACCAGCTCCAAGGACCCAACCCCTGAGCGCCCGAACAATACCTCCAGGAGCCTAACCCCTGGACGCCCCAACACCAGCTCCTCGGGCCCTACCCCTGAGTGCCCGAACCATAGCTCCAGGGGCCTAACCACTGGGGGCCCCCACCCCAGTTCCAAGGGCCCAACCCCAGAGCGCCGGAACCATAGCGCCAGGGGCCTATCCCCTGGGGCCCCAACACCAGATCCACGGGCCCAACCCCTGGGAGCCCCAACACCAGCTCCAGGGGCCAAACCCCTGAGAGCCCAAACCATAGCTCCAGGGGAACAACCCCTGACAGCCCCAACACCAGCTCCAGGGGCCCAACCCCTGAGCGCCCGAACCATAGCTCCAGGGGCCTAACCCCTTGGGCCCCAACACCAGTTCCAGGGGCCCAGCCCATGGGGGCTCGAACACCAGTCCAGGGGCCCAACCACTGAGCGCCCGAAGCATAGCTTAAGGGGGATAACCCCTCGGGGACCCAACACCAGCTATAGGGGCCCAACCCCTGAGCACTCGAACCATACCTACAGAGGCCTAACCCCTGGGGGCCCCCACCCCAGCTCCAAGGGCCCAAAACCTGAGCGCCAGAACCATAGCTCCAGTGGCCTAACTCCTGGGGCCCCAACACCAGCGCCAGGGGCCCAACCCCGGGGGCCCCAACACCAGCTCCAGGGGCCCAACCCCTAAACGCCCGAACCATAGCTCCAGGGGCCTAACCCCTGGGGCCCCAACACCAGTCCAGAGGCCCAACCCCTGAGCACCCGAACCATAGCTCGAGGGACCTAAAACCTCAGGGCCCCAACACCAGCTCCAGGGGCTCAACCCCTGAGCGCCCGAACAATACCTCCAGGGGCCAAACCCCTGTGGGCCCCAACACCAGCTCCAGGGGTCAAACCCCTGAGCGCCCGAACCATAGCTGCAGGGGCCTAACCGCTGGGGGACCCCACCCCAGCTCCAGGGGCCCAACCCCTGAACGCCCGAACCATAGCTCCAGGGGCCTAACCCCTGGGGCCCCAAGACCAGCTCCAGGGGCCCAGCCCCTGGGGGCCCCATCACCAGTCCAGGGGCCCAACCCCTGAGCGCACGAACAATAGGTCCAGGGGCCTAATCCCTGGGGGCCCAACACCAGCTCCAAGGACCCAACCCCTGAGCGCCCGAACAATACCTCCAGGAGCCTAACCCCTGGGGGCCCCAACACCAGCTCCTTGGGCCCTACACCTGAGTGCCCGAACCATAGCTCCAGGGGCCTAACCACTGGGGGACCCCACCCCAGCTCCAAGGGCCCAACCCCAGAGCGCCGGAACCATAGCGCCAGGGGCCTATCCCCTGGGGCCCCAACACCAGCTCCACGGGCCCAACCCCTGGGAGCCCCAACACCAGCTCCAGGGGCCAAACCCCTGAGAGCGCAAACCATAGCTCCAGGGGCCCAACCCCTGACAGCCCCAACACCAGCTCCAGGGGCCCAACCCCTGAGCGCCCGAACCATAGCTCCAGGGGCCTAACCCCTTGGGCCCCAACACCAGTTCCAGGGGCCCAGCCCCTGGGGGCTCGAATACCAGTCCAGGGGCCCAACCCCTGAGAGCCCGAAGCATAGCTCGAGGGGCCAAACCCCTCGGGGCCCCAACACCAGCTATAGGGGCCCAACCCCTGAGCACTCGAACCATACCTACAGGGGCCTAACACCTGGGGGCCCCCACCCCAGCTCCAAGGGCCCAAAACCTGAGCGCCAGAACCATAGCTCCAGGGGCATAACTCCTGGGGCCCCAACACCAGCGCCAGGGGCCCAACCCCTAAACGCCCGAACCATAGCTCCAGGGGCCTAACCCCTGGGGCCCCAACACCAGTCCAGAGGCCTAACCCCTGAACACCCGAACCATAGCTCGAGGGGCCTAAACCCTCAGGGCCCCAACACCAGCTCCAGGGGCCCAACCCCTGAGCGCCCGAACAATACCTCCAGGGGCCAAACCCCTGTGGGCCCCAACACCAGCTCCAGGGGTCAAACCCCTGAGAGCCCGAACCATAGCTGCAGGGGCCTAACCGCTGGGGGACCCCACCCCAGCTCCAACGGCCCAACCCATGAGCACCGGAACCATAGCTCCAGGGGCCCAACCCCTGAGCGACCGAACCATAGCTCCAGGGTCCTAACCCCTGGGGGCCCCCACCCCAGCTCCAGGGGCCCAACCCCTGGGGAGCTCGACCCCAGCTCCAGGGGCCCAAACCTTGAGCGCCCGAACCATAGCTCCAGGGGCCTAACCCCTTGGGCCCCAACACCAGTTCCAGGGGCCCAGCCCCTGGGGGCTCGAACACCAGTCCAGGGGCCCAACCCCTGAGAGCCCGAAGCATAGCTCGAGGGGCCAAACCCCTCGGGGCCCCAACACCAGCTATAGGGGCCCAACCCCTGAGCACTCGAACCATACCTACAGGGGCCTAACACCTGGGGGCCCCCACCCCAGCTACAAGGGCCCAAAACCTGAGCGCCAGAACCATAGCTCCAGGGGCCTAACTCCTGGGGCCCCAACACCAGCGCCAGGGGCCCAACCCCTAAACGCCCGAACCATAGCTCCAGGGGCCTAACCCCTGGGGCCCCAACACCAGTCCAGAGGCCTAACCCCTGAACACCCGAACCATAGCTCGAGGGGCCTAAACCCTCAGGGCCCCAACACCAGCTCCAGGGGCCCAACCCCTGAGCGCCCGAACAATACCTCCAGGGGCCAAACCCCTGTGGGCCCCAACACCAGCTCCAGGGGTCAAACCCCTGAGAGCCCGAACCATAGCTGCAGGGGCCTAACCGCTGGGGGACCCCACCCCAGCTCCAACGGCCCAACCCATGAGCACCGGAACCATAGCTCCAGGGGCCCAACCCCTGAGCGACCGAACCATAGCTCCAGGGTCCTAACCCCTGGGGGCCCCCACCCCAGCTCCAGGGGCCCAACCCCTGGGGAGCTCGACCCCAGCTCCAGGGGCCCAAACCCTGAGCGCCCGAACCATAGCTCCAGGGGCCTAACCCCTTGGGCCCCAACACCAGTTCCAGGGGCCCAGCCCCTGGGGGCTCGAACACCAGTCCAGGGGCCCAACCCCTGAGAGCCCGAAGCATAGCTCGAGGGGCCAAACCCCTCGGGGCCCCAACACCAGCTATAGGGGCCCAACCCCTGAGCACTCGAACCATACCTACAGGGGCCTAACACCTGGGGGCCCCCACCCCAGCTACAAGGGCCCAAAACCTGAGCGCCAGAACCATAGCTCCAGGGGCCTAACTCCTGGGGCCCCAACACCAGCTCCAGGGGCCCAACCCCTGAGCGCCAGAACCATAGCTCCAGGGGCCTAACCCCTGGGGGCCCCAACACCAGCTCCAGGGCCCCAACCCCTGAACACCCGAACCATAGCTCTAGGGGCCTAACCCCTGGGGCCGCAAGACCAGCTCCAGGGGCCCAGCCCCTGGGGGCCCCAACACCTTTCCAGGGGCCCAACCCCTGAGCGCCCGAAGCATAGCTCAAGGGGCCTAAAACCTCGGGGCCCCAACACCAGTTCCAGGGGTCCAAACCCTGAGCGCCCGAACAATACCTCCAGGGGCCTAACCCCTGTGGGCCCCAACACCAACTCCAGGGGTCCAACCCATGAGCGCCCGAACCATTGCTGCAGGGGCCTAACCCCTGGGGGACCCCACCCCAGCTCCAACGGCCCAACCCCTGAGCGCCGGAACCATAGCTCCAGGGGCCTAACCCCTGGGGGCCGCAACCCCAGACCCAGGAGCCCAACCCCTGGGGGCCCCAACACCAGCTCCAGGGGCCCAACCCCTGAGCGCCCGAACCATAGCTCCAGGGGCCTAACCCCTGAGGCCCCAACACCAGCTCCAGGGGCCCAACCCCTGGGGGCCCCAACACCAGCTCCAGGGGTCCAACCCCTCAGCGCCCGAACCACAGCTCCAGGGGTCTAACCCCCGGGGGCTCCAACCCCAGCTCCAGGGGTCCAACCCCTGAGCACCCGAACCATAGCTGCAGGGGCCTAGCCGCTAGGGGACCCCACCCCAGCTCCACGGGCCCAACACCTCAGCGCCCGAACCATAGCTCAAACGGCCTAATCCCTGGGGCCCCAACACCAGCTCCAGGGTCCAAACCCCTGGGGGCCCCAACACCAGCTCCAGGATCCCAACCCCTGAGCGCCCGAACAATACCTCCAGTGGCCCAACCCCTGGGGGCCCCAACACAAGCTCCAGGGGCCCAACCCCTGGGAGCCCCAATACATGTTCCAGGGGCCGAAACCCTGGGAGCCCCACCACCAGCTCCAGGGGACCAACCGCTGAACGCCCGAACCATAGCCCCAGGGGCCCAACCCCTGAGCGCCCAAAATATAGCTCCAGGGGCCTAACCCCTGGGGCCCCAACACCAGCTCCAGGAGCCCAACCCCTGGGGGCCCCAACACCAGCTCCAGGGGCCCAACCCCTGAGCGCCCGAACAATACCTCCAGTGGCCCAACCCCTGGGGGCCCCAACACAAGCTCCAGGGGCCCAACCCCTGGGAGCCCCAATACCAGCTCCAGGGGCCCAAACCCTGGGGGCCCCACCACCAGCTTCAGGGGACCAACCGCTGAGCGCCCGAACCATAGTCCCAGGGGCCCAACCCCTGAGCGCCCAAAATATAGCTCCAGGGGCCTAACCCCTGGGTCCCCAACACCAGCTCCAGGAGCCCAACCCCTGGGGGCCCCAACACCAGCTCCAGGGGCCCAACCCCTAAGCGCCCGAACCATAGCTCCAGGGGCCTAACCCCTGGGGCCCCAAGACCAGCTCCAGGGGCCCAGCCCCTGGGGGCCCCAACACCAGTACAGGGGCCCAACCCCTGAGCGCCCGAAGCATAGCTCCAGGGGCCTAACCCCTGGGGGCCCGAACCCCAGCCCAAGGAGCCCAACCCCTGGGGGCCCCACCACCAGCTTCAGGGGCCCAACCCCTGAGCGCCCGAACCATAGCTCCAGGGGGTTAACCCCTGGGGCCCCAACACCAGCTCCAGGGGTCCAACCCCTGGGGGCCCTAACACTAGCTCCAGGGGACCAACCCCTGAGCGCCCGAAGCATAGCTCCAGGGGCCTCATCCCTGGGGGCCTCAAAACCAGCTCCAAAGGCACAACCCCTGAGAGCCCGAACAATACCTCCAGGGGCCTAACCCATTGGGGCCCCAACACCAGCTCCAGGGGCCCAACCCCTGAGCGCCCGTACCACAGCTCCAGGGGCCTTACCCATGGGTGCCCAAACCCCAGCTCCAGCCACCCAACCCTTGGGGGCCCCAACACCAGCTCCAGTGGCCCAACCCCTGAGCGCCCGAACCATAGCTCCAGGGGCCTAATCCCTGGGGGCCCAACACCAGCTAAAAGGGACCAAACCCTGAGCGCCAGAACAATACCTCCAGGGGCCTAACCCCTGGGGGCCCGAAAACCAGCTCCTCGGGCCCTACCCCTGAGTGCCCGAACTATAGCTCCAGGGGCCTAACCACTGGGGGCCCCCACCCCACCTCCAAGGGACCAACCCCTGAGCGCCCGAACCATAGCGCAAGGGGTCTAACCCCTGGGGCGTAAACACCAGCTCCACGGGCCCAACCCCTGGGATCCTCAACACCAGCTCTAGGGGCCCAACCCCAGAGCTCCCGAACCATAGCTCCATGCAGGAAATGCTCTGTGCATTACCCTGCGTGAGCACAAGGTGACACTGTTGCTCCATGCGGGGAAATGGTCTGTGTATTACCCTGTGTGGCTACATGGTGTCACTGTTGCTCAAAGCGGGGAAATGCTCTGTGCATTGCCCTATCTGGCCACACGGTGTCACTCTTGCTCCATGCAGCAAATTCTCAGGGCATTACCCTGCATAGCAACACAGTGTTACTGTTGCTCCATGCGTGAAATGCTCTGGGCATTACTGTGATGGAGTGGGGACTGTCTGTGTGGGGGATGGGAGAGCAGGGGGTGACTTTTGCTCAGGGGCCCAGAAACCAACTCCAGGGGCCTAACCCCAGGGGGCCCCCACCCCAGCTCCAGGGGCCCAACCCCTGGGGGCCCCAACACCAGCTCCAGGGGCCCAACCCCTGAGCGCCCGAACCATAGCTCCAGGGGCCTAACCCCTGGGGGCCCCAACACCAGCTCCAGGGGCCCAACCCCTGGGGGCCTCAACACCAGCTCCAGGGTCCCAACCCCTAAGCGCCCGAACAATACCTGCAGGGGCCTAACCCCTGGGGGCCCCAACACCAGCTCCTCGGGCCCTACCCCTGAGTGCCCGAACCATAGCTCCAGGGGCCTAACCACTGGGGGCCCCCAACCCAGCTCTACGGGCCCAACCCCTGGGAGCCACAACACCAGCTCCAGGGACCCAACCCCAGAGCTCCCGAACCATAGCTCCATGAAGGAAATGCTCTGTGCATTACCCTGCGTGACCACAAGGTGTCACTGTTGATCCATGCGGGGAAATGCTCTGGGCATTACCCTGCGTGGCCACACAGTGTTACTGTTGCTCCATGCGTGAAATGCTCTGGGCATTACTGTGATGGAGTGGGGACTGTCTGTGTTGGGGACGGGAGAGCAGGGGGTGACTTTAGGTCAGGGGCCCCAACACCAGCTCCAGGGGCCCAACACCTGAGCGCCCTAAACATTGCTCCAGGGGCCTAACCCCTGGGGGGCCCCACACCAGCTCCAAGGGCCCAACGCCTGAGCGCCCGAACAATACCTCCAGGGGCCTAACCCCTGGGGGACCCAACACCAGCTCCAGGGGCCCAACCCCTGAGCGCCCGAACCCTAGTTCCAGGGGCCTAACCCCTGGGGGCCCCCACCCCAGCTCCAAGGGACCAACCCCTGAGCGCCCGAACCATAGATCCAGGGGCCTAACTCCTGGGGCCCCGACACCAGCGCCAGGGGCCCAACCCCTGGGAGCCCCAACACCAGCTCCACGTGCCCAACCCCTGAACGCCCGAACAATAGCTCCAGGGGCCTAAACCCTTAGGCCCCAAGACCAGCTCCAGGGGCCCAACCCCTGAGCACTCGAAGCATTGCTCGAGGGGCCTAAAACCCTGGGGGCCCCAACACCAACTCCAGGGGCCCAACCCCTGAGCGCCCGAACAATACTTCCAGGGGCCTAACCCCTGTGGGCCCCAAACCCAGCTCCAGGGGTCCAACCCCTGAGCGCCCGAACCATAGCTGCAGGGGCCTAACCCCTGGGGGCCCCCACCCCAGCTCCAACGGCCCAACCCCTGAGCGCCCGAACCATAGCGCCAGGGGCCTAACCCCTGGGGCCCCAACACCAGCTCAACGGGCCCAACCCCTGGGAGCCCCAACACCAGCTCCAGGGGCTCAACCCCAGAGCTCCCGAACCATAGCTCCATGCAGGAAATACTCTGTGCATTACCCTGCGTGACCACAAGGTGTCACTGTTGCTCCACGCGGGGAAATGCTCTGTGTATTACCCTGTGTGGCTACATGGTGTCACTGTTGCTCCACGCGGGGAAATGCTCTGTGCATTACCCTATGTGGCCACACGGTGTCACTCTTGCTCCATGCAGCAAATGCTCTGGGCATTACCCTGCATAGCAACACAGTGTTACTGTTGCTCCATGCGTGAAATGCTCTGGGCATTACTGTGATGGAGTGGGGACTGTCTGTGTGGGGGATGGGAGAGCAGAGGGTTACTTTAGCTCAGGGGGCACAACACCAGTTCCAGGGGCCCGACCCCTGAGCGCCCGAAACATAGCTCCAGGGGCCTAACCCCTGGGCGCCCCAACACCAGCTACAAGGGCCCAACGCCTGAGCGCCCGAACAATACCTCCAGGGGCCTAACCCCTGGGAGACCCAACACCAGCTCCAGGGCCCTAACCCCTTGGGGCCCGAAAACCAGCTCCAGGGGCCCAACCCCTGAGAGCCCGAACCATATCTCCAGGGGGCTAACCCCTGGGGATCCGAACCCCAGCTTCAGGGGCCCAAACCCTGGGGGCCCCAACACCAGCTCCAGGGGCCCAACCCCTGAGCGCCCGAACAATAGCTCCAGGGACCTAACCCCTGGGGGCCCCAACACCAGCTCTAAGGGCCCAACGCCTCAGCGCCCGAACAATACCTCCAGGGGCCTAACCCCTGGGGGACCCAACACCAGCTCCAGGGGCCCAACCCCTGAGCACCCGAACCATAGCTCCAGGGGCCTAACCCCTGGGGACCCCCACCCCAGCTCCAAGGGCCCAACCCCTGAGCGCCCGAACCATAGCTCCAGGGGCCTAACCCCCGGGGGCCCCAACCCCAGCTGCAGGGGCTCAACCCCTGGGGCCCTCGACCCCAGCTCCTGGGGCCCAAACCCTGAGCGCCCGAACCATAGCCCCAGGAGCCCAACCCCTGAGCGCCCGAACCACAGCTCCACGGGCCTAACCCATGGGGCCCCAACACCAACTCCAGGGGCCCAGCCCCTGGGGCCCCAACACCAGCTCCAGGGGCCCAACCCCTGAGCGCCCGAACCATAGCTCCAGGGGCCTAACCCCTGGGGGCCCCAAACACAGCTCCAGGAGCCCAACCCCTGGGGGCCCCACCACCAGATCCAGGGGCCCAACCCCTGAGTGCCCGAACGATAGCTCAAAGGGCCTAATCCCTGGTGCCCCAACACCAGCTCCAGGTGCCCAACCCCTGGGGGACCCAACACCAGCTCCAGGGTCCCACCCCTGAGCGCCCGAACCATAGCTCCAGGGGCCTAATCCCTGGGGGCCCAACACCAGCTAAAAGGGACCAACCCCTGAGCGCCAGAACAATACCTCCAGGGGCCTAACCCCTGGGGGCCCCAAAACCAGCTCCTCGGGCCCTACCCCTGAGTGCCCGAACTATAGCTCCAGGGGCCTAACCCCTGGGGCCCCAACACCAGCTCCACGGGCCCAACCCCTGGGAGCCACAACACCAGCTCCAGGGGCCCAACCCCAGAGCTCCCGAACCATAGCTCCATGCAGGAAATGCTCTGTGCATTACCCTGCGTGACCACAAGGTGTCACTGTTGCTCCATGCGGGGAAATGCTCTGGGCATAACCCTGCGTGGCCACACAGTGTTACTGTTGCTCCATGCGTGAAATGCTCTGGGCATTACTGTGATGGAGTGGGGACTGTCTGTGTGGGGGATGGGAGAGCAGGGGGTGACTTTAGGTCAGGGGCCCCAACACCAGCTCCAGGGGCCCAACACCTGAGCGCCCTAAACATTGCTCCAGGGGCCTAACCCCTGGGGGCCCCCACACCAGCTCCAAGGGCCCAACGCCTGAGCGCCCGAACAATACCTCCAGGGTCCTAACCCCTGGGGGACCCAACACCAGCTCCAGGGGCCCAACCCCTGAGCGCCCGAACCCTAGTTCCAGGGGCCTAACCCCTCGGGGCCCATACCCCAGCTCCAAGGGACCAACCCCTGAGCGCCCGAACCATAGATCCAGGGGCCTAACTCCTGGGGCCCCGACACCAGCGCCAGGGGCCCAACCCCTGGGGGCCCCAACACCAGCTCCAGGTGCCCAACCCCTGAACGCCCGAACAATAGCTCCAGGGGCCTAAACCCTTAGGCCTCAAGACCAGCTCCAGGGGCCCAGCCCCTGGGGGCCCCAACACCAGTCCAGGGGCCCAACCCCTGAGCACCCGAAGCATTGCTCGAGGGGCCTAAAACCTCGGGCCCCCAAAACCAGCTCCAGGGGCCCAACCCCTGAGCGCCCGAACAATACCTCCAGGGGCCTAACCCCTGTGGGCCCCAAACCCAGCTCCAGGGGTCCAACCCCTGAGCGCCCGAACCAAAGCCGCAGGGGCCTAGCCCCTGGGGGTCCGCACCCCAGCTCCAACGGCCCAACCCCTGAGCGCCCGAACCATAGCGCCAGGGGCCTAACCCCTGGGGCCCCAACACCAGCTCCACGGGCCCAACCCCTGGGAGCCCCAACACCAGCTCCAGGGGCCCAACCCCAGAGCTCCCGAACCATAGCTCCATGCAGGAAATACTCTGTGCATTACCCTGCGTGACCACAAGGTTTCACTGTTGCTCCACGCGGGGAAATGCTCTGTGTATTACCCTGTGTGGCTAGACGGTGTCACTGTTGCTCCACGCGGGGAAATGCTCTGTGCATTACCCTATGTGGCCACACGGTGTCACTCTTGCTCCATGCAGCAAATGCTCTGGGCATTACCCTGCATAGCAACACAGTGTTACTGTTGCTCCATGCGTGAAATGCTCTGGGCATTACTGTGATGGAGTGGGGACTGTCTGTGTGGGGGATGGGAGAGCAGGGGGTGACTTTAGCTCAGGGGGCACAACACCAGTTCCAGGGGCCCGACCCCTGAGCGCCCGAAACATAGCTCCAGGGGCCTAACCCCTGGGCGCCCCAACACCAGCTACAAGTGCCCAACGCCTGAGCGCCCGAACAATACCTCCAGGGGCCTAACCCCTGGGAGACCCAACACCAGCTCCAGGGCCCTAACCCCTCGGGGCCCGAAAACCAGCTCCAGGGGCCCAACCCCTGAGAGCCGGAACCATATCTCCAGGGGGCTAATCCCTGGGGATCCGAACCCCAGCTTCAGGGGCCAAACCCTGGGGGCCCCAACACCAGCTCCAGGGGCCCAACCCCTGAGCGCCCGAACCATAGCTCCAGGGGCCTAACCCCTGGGGGCCCCAACCCCAGCTCCAGGGGCCCAACCCCTGAGCGCTCGAAAAATACCTCCAGGGGTCTAACCCCTGGGGGCCCCCACTCCAGCTCCAAGGGCCCAAAACTTGAGCGCCCAAACGATAGCTCCAGGGGCCTAACCCCTGGGGCCCCAAGACGCGCTCCAGGGGCCCAGCCCCTGGGGGCCCAAACACCAGTCCAGGGCCCAACCCCTGAGCGCCCGAACCATAGCTCGAGGAGTCTAAAACCTCGGGGCCCCAACACCAGCTCCAGCGGCCCAACCCCTCAGCGCCCGAACCATAGCTCCAGGGGTCTAACCCCCGGGGGCTCCAACCCCAGCTCCATGGGTCCAACCCCTGAGCACCCGAACCATAGCTGCAGGGGCCTAACCCCTGGGGGCCCCCAACCCAGCTCCAACGGCTCAACCCCTGAGCGCCCGAACCATAGCTCCAGGGGCCTAACCCCTGGGGCCCAAACACCAGCTCCAGGGGTCGAACCCCTGAGCGCCCGAATCATAGATCCAGGGGCCTAACCCCTGGGGGCCCCCACCCCAGCTCCAGGGGCCCAACCCCTGGGGGCCCCAACACCAGCTCCAGGGGACCAAACCCTGAGCGCCCGAACAATAGCTCCAGGGGCCTAACCCGTAGGGCCCCAACACCAGCTCCAGGGGCCCAACCCCTGAGCGCCCGAACGATACCTCCAGGGGCCTAACCCCTTGGGGCCCCAACACTAGCTCCAGAGGCCCAACCCTTGAGCGTCCAAATCATAGCTCCAGGGGCCTAACCCCTGGGGGCCCCCACCCCAGCTCCAGGGGCCCAACCCCTGGGGGCCCCAACACTAGCTCCAGAGGCCCAACCCCTGAGCGCCCGAACCATAGCTCCAGGGGCCTAACCCCTGGGGCCCCAAAACCAGCTCCAGGAGCCCAACCCCTGGGGGCCCCAACACCAGCTCCAGAGGCCCAACCCGCATTACCCTGCGTGACCACAAGGTGTCACTGTTGCTCCACGCGGGGAAATGCTCTGTGCATTACCCTATGTGGCCACACGGTGTCACTCTTGCTCCATACAGCAAATGCTCTGGGCATTACCCTGCATAGCAACACAGTGTTACTGTTGCTCCATGCGTGAAATGCTCTGGGCATTACTGTGATGGAGTGGGGACTGTCTGTGTGGGGGATGGGAGAGCAGGGGGTGACTTTAGCTCAGGGGGCACAACACCAGTTCCAGGGGCCCGACTCCTGAGCGCCCGAAATATAGCTTCAGGAGCCTAACCCCTGGGCGCCCCAACACCAGCTACAAGGGCCCAACGCCTGAGCGCCCGAACAATACCTCCAGGGGCCTAACCCTGGGAGACCCAACACCAGCTCCAGGGCCCTAACCCCTCGGGGCCCGAAAACCAGCTCCAGGGGCCCAACCCCTGAGAGCCCGAACCATATCTCCAGGGGGCTAACCCCTGGGGATCCGAACCCCAGCTTCAGGGGCCCAAACCCTGGGGGCCCCAACACCAGCTCCAGGGGCCCAACCCCTGAGCGCCCGAACCATAGCTCCAGGGGCCTAACCCCTGGGGGCCCCAACCCCAGCTCCAGGGGCCCAACCCCTGGGGCCCGAACACCAGCTCCAGGGGCCCAACCCCTGAGTGCCCGAACCATAGCTCCAGGGGCCTAACCCCCCGGGGCCCCAACCCCAGCTCCAGGGGCCCAACCCCTGGGGGCCCCAACACCAGCTCCAGGGTTGCAACCCCGGAGCGCCCGAACCATAGCTCCAGGGACCTAACCCCTGGGGGTCCCAACACCAGCTCCAGGGGCCCAACCCCTGAGCGCTCGAAAAATACCTCCAGGGGTCTAACCCCTGGGGGCCCCAACACCAGCTCCAGCGGCCCAACCCCTGAGCACTCGAACCATAGCTACAGGGGCCTAACCCCTGAGGGCCCCCACCCCAGCTCCAAGGGCCCAAAACCTGAGCGCCCGAACCATAGCTCCAGGGGCCTAACCCCTGGGGCCCCAAGACGCGCTCCAGGGGCCCAGCCCCTGGGGGCCCAAACACCAGTCCAGGGGCCCAACCCCTGAGCGCCCGAACCATAGCTGGAGGAGTCTAAAACCTCGGGGCCCCAACACCAGCTACAAGGGCCCAACGCCTGAGCGCCCGAACAATACCTCCAGGGGCCTAACCCCTGGGAGACCCAACACCAGCTCCAGGGCCCTAACCCCTCGGGGCCCGAAAACCAGCTCCAGGGGCCCAACCCCTGAGAGCCGGAACCATATCTCCAGGGGGCTAACCCCTGGGGATCTGAACCCCAGCTTCAGGGGCCCAAACCCTGGGGGCCCCAACCCCAGCTCCAGGGGCAAAACCCCTGGGGCCCGAACACCAGCTCCAGGGGCCCAACCCCTGAGTGCCCGAACCATAGCTCCAGGGGCCTAACCCCCCGGGGCCCCAACCCCAGCTCCAGGGGCCCAACCCCTGGGGGCCCCAACACCAGCTCCAGGGTTGCAACCCCTGAGCGCCCGAACCATAGCTCCAGGGGCCTAACCCCTGGGGGTCCCAAAACCAGCTCCAGGGGCCCAATCCCTGAGCGCTCGAAAAATATCTCCAGGGGTCTAACCCCTGGGGGCCCCCACTCCAGCTCCAAGGGCCCAAAACTTGAGCGCCCAAACGATAGCTCCAGGGGCCTAACCCCTGGGGCCCCAAGACGCACTCCAGGGGCCCAGTCCCTGGGGGGCCCAAACACCAGTCCAGGGGCCCAACCCCTGAGCGCCCGAACCATAGCTCGAGGAGTCTAAAACCTCGGGGCCCCAACACCAGCTCCAGGGGCCCAACCCCTGAGCGCCCGAACAATACCTCCAGGGGCCTAACCCCTGTGGGCCCCAACAACAGCTCCAGGGGGGCAACCCCTGGGGGCCCCAACACCAGCTCCAGGGGACCAAACCCTGAGCGCCCGAACAATAGCTCCAGGGGCCTAACCCCTGGGGCCCCAACACCAGCTCCAGGGGCCCAACCCCTGAGCGCCCGAACGATACCTCCAGGGGCCTAACCCCTTGGGGCCCCAACACCAGCTCCAGGGGCCCAACCCTTGAGCGTCCAAATCATAGCTCCAGGGGCCTAACCCCTGGGGCCCCCACCCCAGCTCCAGGGGCCCAACCCCTGGGGGCCCCAACACTAGCTCCAGAGGCCCAACCCCTGAGCGCTCGAACCATAGCTCCAGGGGCCTAACCCCTGGGGCCCCAAAACCAGCTCCAGGAGCCCAACCCCTGGGGGCCCCAACACCAGCTCCAGAGGCCCAACCCCAGAGCGCCCTAACCATAGCTCCAGGGGCCCAAACCCTGGGGGCCCCAACACCAGCTCCAGGGGCCCAAATCCTCAGCGCCAGAACCATAGCTCAAGGGGCCTAATCCCTGGGGCCCCAACACCAGCTCCAGGGGCCCAACCCCTGGGGGCCCCAACACCAGCTCCAAGGACCCAACCACTGAGCGCCCGAAAAATAACTCCAGGGGCCTAACCCCTGGGGGCCCCAACACCAGCTTCTCG
>NW_026114761.1:0-47841 GCF_025201925.1 Gopherus flavomarginatus | reverse complement strand
GTTGGGGCCCCCAGGGTTTGGGCCCCTGGAGCTGGTGTTGGGGCCCCCAGGGGTTGGGCCCCTGGAGCTGGTGTTGGGGCCCCCAGGGGTTGGGCCCCTGGAGCTATGGTTCGGGCCCCCAGGGTTTGGGCCCCTGGAGCTGGTGTTGGGGTCCCCAGGGGTTGGGCCCCTGGAGCTATGGTTCGGGCCCCCAGGGGTTGGGCCCCTGGAGCTGGTGTTGGGGCCCCCAGGGGTTGGGCCCCTGGAGTTGGTGTTGGGGCCCCCAGGGTTTGGGCCCCTGGAGCTGGTGTTGGGGCCCCCAGGGGTTGGGCCCCTGGAGTTGGTGTTGGGGCCCCCAGGGTTTGGGCCCCTGGAGCTGGTGTTGGGGCCCCCAGGGTTTGGGCCCCTGGAGCTATGGTGTTGGGGCCCCCAGGGGTTGGGCCCCTGGAGCTGGTGTTGGGGCCCCCAGGGTTTGGGCCCCTGGAGCTGGTGTTGGGGCCCCCAGGGGTTGGGCCCCTGGAGCTATGGTTCGGGCCCCCAGGGTTTGGGCCCCTGGAGTTGGTGTTGGGGCCCCCAGGGGTTGGGCCCCTGGAGCTGGTGTTGGGGCCCCCAGGGTTTGGGCCCCTGGAGCTATGGTTCGGGCCCCCAGGTATTGGGCCCCTGGAGTTGGTGTTGGGGCCCCCAGGGGTTGGGGCCCCTGGAGCTGGTGTTGGGGCCCCCAGGGGTTGGGCCCCTGGAGCTGGTGTTGGGGCCCCCAGGGGTTGGGCCCCTGGAGCTATGGTTGGGTCCCCCAGGGTTTGGGCCCCTGGACCTGGTGTTCGGGTCCCCAGGGGTTGGGCCCCTGGAGCTGGTGTTGGGGCCCCCAGGGGTTGGGCCCCTGGAGTTGGTGTTGGGGCCCCCAGGGTTTGGGCCGCTGGAGCTGGTGTTGGGGCCCCCAGGGTTTGAGCCCCTGGAATTGGTGTTGGGGCCCCCAGGGGTTGGGCCCCTGGAGATATGGTTCGGGCCCCCAGGGTTTGGGCCCCTGGAGTTGGTGTTGGGGACCCCAGGGGTTGGGCCCCTGGAGCTGGTGTTGGGGCCCCCAGGGTTTGGGCCCCTGGAGCTGGTGTTGGGGCCCCCAGGGGTTGGGCCCCTGGAATTGGTGTTGGGGCCCCCAGGGGTTGGGCCCTTGGAGCTATGGTTCGGTCCCCCAGGGTTTGGGCCCCTGGAGCTGGTGTTGGGGTCCCCAGGGGTGGGCCCCTGGAGCTGGTGTTGGGGCCCCCAGGGGTTGGGCCCCTGGAGTTGGTGTTGGGGCCCCCAGGGTTTGGGCCCCTGAAGCTGGTGTTGGGGCCCCCAGGGGTTGGGCCACTGGAGTTGGTGTTGGGGCCCCAGGGGTTGGGGCCCTGGAGCTATGACTCGGGCCCCCAGGGTTTGGGCCCCTGGAGTTGGTGTTGGGGCCCCCAGGGGTTGGGCCCCTGGAGCTGGTGTTCCGGCCCCCAGGGTTTGGGCCCCTGGAGCTGGTGTTGGGACCCCCAGGGTTTGAGCCCCTGGAGTTGGTGTTGGGGCCCCCAGGGGTTCGGCCCCTGGAGCTATGGTTCGGGCCCCCAGGGTTTGGGCCCCTGGAGTTGGTGTTGGGGCCCCCAGGGGTTGGACCCCAGGAGTTGGTGTTGGGGCCCCCAGGGTTTGGGCCCCTGGAGCTCGTGTTGGGGCCCCCAGGGGTTGGGCCCCTGCAGTTGGTGTTGGGGCCCTCAGGGGTTGGGCCCCTGGAGCTGGTGTTGGGGCCCCCAGGGATTGGGACCCTGGAGCTATGGTTCGGGACCCCAGGGGTTGGGTCCCTGGAGCTGGTGTTGGGGCCCCCAGGGTTTGGGCCCCTGGAGCTGGTTTTGGGGCCCCCAGGGGTTGGGCCCCTGGAGTTGGTGTTGGGGCCCCCAGGGTTTGAGCCCCTGGAGCTGGTGTTGGGGCCCCCAGGGGTTCGGCCCCTGAAGCTGGTGTTGGGGCCCCCAGGGTTTGGGCCGCTGGAGCTGGTGTTGGGGCCCCCAGGGTTTGTGACCCTGGATCTGGTGTTGGGGTCCCCAGGGGTTGGGCCCCTGGAGCTATGGTTCGGGCCCCCAGGGGTTGGGCCCCTGGAGCTGGTGTTGGGGCCCCCAGGGGTTGGGCCCCTGGAGTTGGTGTTGGGGCCCCCAGGGGTTGGGCCCCTGGAGCTATGGTTCGGGCCCCCAGGGTTTGGGCCCCTGGAGTTGGTGTTGGGGCCCCCAGGGTTTGGGCCCCTGGAGCTGGTGTTGGGGCCCCCAGGGGTTGGGCCCCTGGAGCAGTTGTTGGGGCCCCCAGGGGTTGGGCCCCTGGAGCTATGGTTCGGTCCCCCAGGGTTTGGGCCCCTGGAGCTGGTGTTGGGGCCCCCAGGGGTTGGGCCCCTGGAGCTATGGTTCGGGCCCCCAGGGGTTGCGCCCCTGGAGCTGGTGTTGGGGCCCCCAGGGGTTGGGCCCCTGGAGTTGGTTTTGGGGCCCCCAGGGTTTGGGCCCCTGGAGCTGGTGTTGGGGCCCCCAGGTTTTGGGCCCCTGGAGTTGGTGTTGGGGCCCCCAGGGGTTGGGCCCCTGGAGCTATGGTTCGGGCCCCCAGGGTTTGGGCCCCTGGAGTTGGTGTTGGGGCCCCCAGGGGTTGGGCCCCTGGAGTTGGTGTTGGGGCCCCCATGGTTTGGGCCTCTGGAGCTGGTGTTGGGGCCCCCAGGGTTTGAGCCAATGGAGTTGGTGTTGGGGCCCCCTGGGTTTGGGCCCCTGGAGCTGGTGTTGGGGCCCCCAGGGGTTGGGCCCCAGGAGCTATGGTTCGGGCCCCCAGGGTTTGGGCCCCTGGATTTGGTGTTGGGGCCCCCAGGGTTTGGGCCCCTGGAGCTGGTGTTGGTGCCCCCAGGGTTTGGGCCCCTGGAGCTATGGTTCGGGCCCCCAGGGGTTGGGCCCCTGGAGCTGGTGTTGGGGTCCCCAGGGGTAGGGCCACTGGAGTTGGTGTTGGGGCCCCCAGGGTTTGGGCCCCTGGAGTTTGTGTTGGGGCCCCCAGGGTTTGGGCCCCTGGAGCTGGTGTTGGGGCCCCCAGGGGTTGGGCCCCTGGAGTTGGTGTTGGGGACCCCAGGGGTTGGGCCCCTGGAGCTATGGTTCGGGCCCCCAGGGTTTGGGCCCCTGGGGTTGGTGTTAGGGCCCCCAGGGGTTCGGCCCCTGGAGTTGGTGTTGGGGCCCCCAGGGCTTGGGCCCCTGGAGTTGGTGTTGGGTCCCCCAGGGTTTGAGCCCCTGGAGCTATGGTTCGGGCCCCCAGTTTTTGGGCCCCTGGAGTTGGTGTTGGGGCCCCAGGGGTTGGGCCCCTGGAATTGGTGTTGGGGCCCCCTGGGTTTGGGCCCCTGGAGCTGGTGTTGGGGCCCCCAGGGGTTGGGCCGCTGGAGTTGGTGTTGGGGCCCCCAGGGTTTGGGCCCCTGGAGCTGGTGTTGGGGCCAACAGGGGTTTGGCCCCTGGAGCTATGGTTCGGGCCCCCAGGGGTTGGGCCCCTGGAGCTGGTGTTGGGACCCCCAGGGTTTGGGCCCCTGGAGCTGGTGTTGGGGCCCCCAAGGGTTGAGCCCCTGGAGTTGGTGTTGGGGCCCCCAGTGTTTGGGCCCCTGGAGATATGGTTCGGGCCCCCAGGGGTTGGGCCCCTGGAGCTATGGTTCGGTCCCCCAGGGTTTGGGCCCCTGGAGCTGGTGTTGGGGTCCCCAGGGGTTGGGCCCCTGGAGCTATGGTTCGGGCCCCCAGGGGTTGGGCCCCCGGAGTGGGTGTTGGGGCCCCCAGGGTTTGGGCCCCTGGAGTTGGTGTTGGGGCCCCCAATGGTTGGGCCCCTGGAGCTATGGTTTGGGCCCCCAGGGGTTCGACCCCTGGAGTTGGTGTTGGGGCCCCCAGGGTTTGGGCCCCTGGAGCTGGTGTTGGGACCCCCAGGGGTTGGGCCCCTGGAGCTGGTGTTGGGGCCCCCAGGGGTTGGGCCCCTGGAGCTATGGTTCGGTCCCCCAGGGTTTGGGCCCCTGGAGCTGGTGTTGGGGTCCCCAGGGTTTGGGCCCCTGAAACTATGGTTCGGGCCCCTAGGGGTTGGGCCCCTGGAGCTGGTGTTGGGGCCCCCAGGGGTTGGGCCCCTGGAGTTGGTGTTGGGGCCCCCAGGGTTTGGGCCCCTGGAGCTCGTGTTGGGGCCCCCAGGGATTGGGCCCCTGGAGTTGGTATTGGGGCCCCCAGGGATTGGGCCCCTGGAGCTATGGTTCGGGCCCCCAGGGTTTGGGCCCCTGGAGTTGGTGTTGGGGCCTCCAGGGGTTGGGCCCCTGGAGTTGGTGTTGGGGCCCCCAGGGTTTGGGTTCCTGGAGCTGGTGTTGGGGCCACCAGGGGTTGGGCCCCTGGAGCTATGGTTCGGGCCCCCAGGGTTTGGGCCCCTGGGGTTGGTGTTAGGGCCCCCAGGGCTTGGGCCCCTGGAGTTGGTGTTGGGTCCCCCAGGGTTTGAGCCCCTGGAGCTATGGTTCGGGCCCCCAGTTCTTGGGCCCCTGGAGTTGGTGTTGGGGCCCCCAGGGGTTGGGCCCCTGGAGCTGGGGTTGGGGCCCCCAGGGTTTGGGCCCCTGGAGCTGGTTATGGGGCCCCCATGGGTTGGGCCCCTGGAGTTGATGTTGGGGCCCCCAGGGTTTGAGCCCCTGGAGCTGGTGTTGGGGCCCCCAGGGGTTCGGCCCCTGAAGCTGGTGTTGGGGCCCCCAGGGTTTGGGCCGCTGGAGCTGGTGTTGGGGCCCCCAGGGTTTGGGCCCGTGGAGCTTGTGTTGGGGTCCCCAGGGGTTGGGCCCCGGGAGCGATGGTTCGGGCCCCCAGGGGTTGGGCCGCTGGAGCTGGTGTTGGGGCCCCCAGGGGTTGGGCCCCTGGAGTTGGTGTTGGGGACCCCAGGGGTTGGGCCCCTGGAGCTATGGTTCGGGCCCCCAGGGTTTGGGCCCCTGGAGTTGGTGTTGGGGCCCCCAGGGGTTAGGCCCCTGGAGCTATGGTTCGGGCCCCCAGGGGTTGGGCCGGTGGAGCTGGTGTTGGGGACCCCAGGGGTTGGGCCCCTGGAGCTGGTGTTGGGGCCCCCAGGGTTTGGGCCCCTAGAGCTGGTGTTGGGGCCCCCAGGGGATGGGCCCCTGGAATTGGTGTTGGGGCCCCCAGGGGTTGGGCCCCTGGAGCAATGGTTCGGGCCCCCACGGTTTGGGCCCCTGGAGTTGGTGTTGGGGACCCCAGGGGTTGGGGCCCTGGAGCTGGTGTTGGGGCCCCCAGGGGTTGGGCCCCTGGAGCTATGGTTCGGGCCCCCAGGGATTGGGCCCCTGGAGTTGGTTTGGGGCCCCCAGGGTTTGGGACCCTGGAGCTGGTGTTGGGGCCCCCAGGGGTTGGGCCCCTGGAGCTGGTGTTAGGGCCCCCAGGGGTTGGGCCCCTGGAGCTATGGTTCGGTCCCCCAGGGTTTGGGCCCCTGGACCTGGTGTTCGGGTCCCCAGGGGTTGGGCCCCTGGAGCTGGTGTTGGGGCCCCCAGGGGTTGGGCCCCTGGAGTTGGTGTTGGGGCCCCCAGGGTTTGGGCCGCTGGAGCTGGTGTTGGGGCCCCCAGGGTTTGAGCCCCTGGAATTGGTGTTGGGGCCCCCAGGGGTTGGGCCCCTGGAGATATGGTTCGGGCCCCCAGGGTTTGGGCCCCTGGAGTTGGTGTTGGGGACCCCAGGGGTTGGGCCCCTGGAGCTGGTGTTGGGGCCCCCAGGGTTTGGGCCCCTGGAGCTGGTGTTGGGGCCCCCAAGGGATGGGATCCTTTAGTTGGTGTTGGGGCACCCAGGGGTTGGGCCCCTGGAGCTATGGTTCGGGCCCCCAGGGTTTGGGCCCTTGGAGTTGGTGTTGGGGACCCCAGGGGTTGGGCCCCTGGAGCTGGTTTTGGGGCCCCCAGGGGCTGGGCCCCTGGAGCTATGGTTCGGGCCCCCAGGGATTGGGCCCCTAGAGTTGGTGTGGGGCCCCCAGGGTTTGGGCCCCTGGAGCTGGTGTTGGGGCCCCCAGGGGTTGGGCCCCTGGAGCTGGTGTTGGGGCCCCCAGGGTTTGGGCCCCTGGAGCTGGTGTTGGGGCCCCCAAGGGTTGAGCCCCTGGAGTTGGTGTTGGGGCCCCCAGTGTTTGGGCCCCTGGAGATATGGTTCGGGCCCCCAGGGGTTGGGCCCCTGGAGCTATGGTTCGGTCCCCCAGGGTTTGGGCCCCTGGAGCTGGTGTTGGGGTCCCCAGGGGTTGGGCCCCTGGAGCTATGGTTCGGGCCCCCAGGGGTTGGGCCCCTGGAGTGGGTGTTGGGGCCCCCAGGGTTTGGGCCCCTGGAGTTGGTGTTGGGGCCCCCAAGGGTTGGGCCCCTGGAGCTATGGTTTGGGCCCCCAGGGGTTCGACCCCTGGAGTTGGTGTTGGGGCCCCCAGGGTTTGGGCCCCTGGAGCTGGTGTTGGGACCCCCAGGGGTTGGGCCCCTGGAGCTGGTGTTGGGGCCCCCAGGGGTTGGGCCCCTGGAGCTATGGTTCGGTCCCCCAGGGTTTGGGCCCCAGGAGCTGGTGTTGGGGTCCCCAGGGTTTGGGCCCCTGGAACTATGGTTCGGGTCCCCAGGGGTTGGGTCCCTGGAGCTGGTGTTGGGGCCCCCAGGGGTTGGGCCCCTGGAGTTGGTGTTGGGGCCCCCAGGGTTTGGGCCCCTGGAGCTCGTGTTGGGGCCCCCAGGGATTGGGCCCCTGGAGTTGGTATTGGGGCCCCCAGGGATTGGGCCCCTGGAGCTATGGTTCGGGCCCCCAGGGTTTTTGCCCCTGGAGTTGGTGTTGGGGCCCCCAGGGGTTGGGCCCCTGGAGTTGGTGTTGGGGCCCCCAGGGTTTGGGTTCCTGGAGCTGGTGTTGGGGCCACCAGGGGTTGGGCCCCTGGAGCTATGGTTCGGGCCCCCAGGGTTTGGGCCCCTGGGGTTGGTGTTAGGGCCCCCAGGGCTTGGGCCCCTGGAGTTGGTGTTGGGTCCCCCAGGGTTTGAGCCCCTGGAGCTATGGTTCGGGCCCCCAGTTCTTGGGCCCCTGGAGTCGGTGTTGGTGCCCCCAGGGGTTGGTCCCCTGGAGCTGGGGTTGGGGCCCAAAGGGTTTGGGCCCCTGGAGCTGGTTTTGGGGCCCCCATGGGTTGGGCCCCTGGAGTTGATGTTGGGGCCCCCAGGGTTTGAGCCCCTGGAGCTGGTGTTGGGGCCCTCAGGCTTTGGGCCGCTGGAGCTGGTGTTGGGGCCCCCAGGGTTTGGGCCCCTGGAGCTGGTGTTGGGGCCCCCAGGGGATGGGCCCCTGGAATTGGTGTTGGGGACCCCAGGGGTTGGGGCCCTGGAGCTGGTGTTGGGGCCCCCAGGGGTTGGGCCCCTGGAGCTATGGTTCGGGACCCCAGGGATTGGGCCCCTGGAGTTGGTTTGGGGCCCCCAGGGTTTGGGCCCCTGGAGCTGGTGTTGGGGCCCCCAGGGGTTGGGCCCCTGGAGCTGGTGTTAGGGCCCCCAGGGGTTGGGCCCCTGGAGCTATGGTTCGGGCCCCCAGGGGTTGGGCCCCTGGACCTGGTGTTCGGGTCCCCAGGGGTTGGGCCCCTGGAGCTGGTGTTGGGGCCCCCAGGGGTTGGGCCCCTGGAGTTGGTGTTGGGGCCCCCAGCGTTTGGGCGCTGGAGCTGGTGTTGGGGCCCCCACGGTTTGAGCTCCTGGAATTGGTGTTGGGGGCCCCAGGGGTTGGGCCCCTGGAGATATGGTTCGGGCCCAAAGGGTTTGGGCCCCTGGAGTTGGTGTTGGGGACCCCAGGGGTTGGGCCCCTGGAGCTGGTGTTGGGGCCCCCAGGGGTTGGGCCCCTGGAGCTGGTTTTGGGGCCCCCAGGGGCTGGGCCCCTGGAGCTATGGTTCGGGCCCCCAGGGATTGGGCCCCTAGAGTTGGTGTGGGGCCCCCAGGGTTTGGGCCCCTGGAGCTGGTGTTGGGGCCCCCAGGGGTTGGGCCCCTGGAGCTGGTGTTGGGGCCCCCAGGGTTTGGGCCCCTGGAGCTGGTGTTGGGGCCCCCAAGGGTTGAGCCCCTGGAGTTGGTGTTGGGGCCCCCAGTGTTTGGGCCCCTGGAGATATGGTTCGGGCCCCCAGGGGTTGGGCCCCTGGAGCTATGGTTCGGTCCCCCAGGGTTTGGGCCCCTGGAGCTGGTGTTGGGGTCCCCAGGGGTTGGGCCCCTGGAGCTATGGTTCGGGCCCCCAGGGGTTGGGCCCCTGGAGTGGGTGTTGGGGCCCCCAGGGTTTGGGCCCCTGGAGTTGGTGTTGGGGCCCCCAAGGGTTGGGCCCCTGGAGCTATGGTTTGGGCCCCCAGGGGTTCGACCCCTGGAGTTGGTGTTGGGGCCCCCAGGGTTTGGGCCCCTGGAGCTGGTGTTGGGGCCCCCAGGGGTTGGGCCCCTGGAGCTGGTGTTGGGGCCCCCAGGGGTTGGGCCCCTGGAGCTATGGTTCGGTCCCCCAGGGTTTGGGCCCCAGGAGCTGGTGTTGGGGTCCCCAGGGTTTGGGCCCCTGGAACTATGGTTCGGGTCCCCAGGGGTTGGGTCCCTGGAGCTGGTGTTCGGGCCCCCAGGGGTTGGGCCCCTGGAGTTGGTGTTGGGGCCCCCAGGGTTTGGGCCCCTGGAGCTCGTGTTGGGGCCCCCAGGGATTGGGCCCCTGGAGTTGGTATTGGGGCCCCCAGGGATTGGGCCCCTGGAGCTATGGTTCGGGCCCCCAGGGTTTTTGCCCCTGGAGTTGGTGTTGGGGCCCCCAGGGGTTGGGCCCCTGGAGTTGGTGTTGGGGCCCCCAGGGTTTGGGTTCCTGGAGCTGGTGTTGGGGCCACCAGGGGTTGGGCCCCTGGAGCTATGGTTCGGGCCCCCAGGGTTTGGGCCCCTGGGGTTGGTGTTAGGGCCCCCAGGGCTTGGGCCCCTGGAGTTGGTGTTGGGTCCTCCAGGGTTTGAGCCCCTGGAGCTATGGTTCGGGCCCCCAGTTCTTGGGCCCCTGGAGTCGGTGTTGGTGCCCCCAGGGGTTGGTCCCCTGGAGCTGGGGTTGGGGCCCAAAGGGTTTGGGCCCCTGGAGCTGGTTTTGGGGCCCCCATGGGTTGGGCCCCTGGAGTTGATGTTGGGGCCCCCAGGGTTTGAGCCCCTGGAGCTGGTGTTGGGGCCCTCAGGGTTTGGGCCGCTGGAGCTGGTGTTGGGGCCCCCAGGGTTTGGGCCCCTGGAGTTGGTGTTGGGGTCCCCAGGGGTTGGGCCCCTGGAGCTATGGTTCGGGCCCCCAGGGTTTGGGCCCCTGGAGTTGGTGTTGGGGCCCCCAGGGGTTAGGCCCCTGGAGCTATGGTTCGGGCCCCCAGGGGTTGGGCCGGTGGAGCTGGTGTTGGGGACCCCAGGGGTTGGGCCCCTGGAGCTGGTGTTGGGGCCCCCAGGGTTTGGGCCCCTGGAGCTGGTGTTGGAGCCCCCAGGGGATGGGCCCCTGGAGCTATGGTTCGGGACCCCAGGGATTGGGCCCCTGGAGTTGGTTTGGGGCCTCCAGGGTTTGGGCCCCTGGAGCTGGTGTTGGGGCCCCCAGGGGTTGGGCCCCTGGAGCTGGTGTTAGGGCCCCCAGGGGTTGGGCCCCTGGAGCTATGGTTCGGGCCCCCAGGGGTTGGGCCCCTGGACCTGGTGTTCGGGTCCCCAGGGGTTGGGCCCCTGGAGCTGGTGTTGGGGCCCCCAGGGGTTGGGCCCCTGGAGTTGGTGTTGGGGCCCCCAGCGTTTGGGCGCTGGAGCTGGTGTTGGGGCCCCCACGGTTTGAGCTCCTGGAATTGGTGTTGGGGGCCCCAGGGGTTGGGCCCCTGGAGATATGGTTCGGGCCCCCAGGGTTTGGGCCCCTGGAGTTGGTGTTGGGGACCCCAGGGGTTGGGCCCCTGGAGCTGGTGTTGGGGCCCCCAGGGTTTGGGCCCCTGGAGCTGGTGTTGGGGCCCCCAAGGGATGGGATCCTGGAGTTGGTGTTGGGGCACCCAGGGGTTGGGCCCCTGGAGCTATGGTTCGGGCCCCCAGGGTTTGGGCCCCTGGAGTTGGTGTTGGGGACCCCAGGGGTTGGGCCCCTGGAGCTGGTTTTGGGGCCCCCAGGGGTTGGGCCCCTGGAGCTATGGTTCGGGCCCCCAGGGATTGGGCCCCTGGAGTTGGTGTGGGGCCCCCAGGGTTTGGGCCCCTGGAGCTGGTGTTGGGGCCCCCAGGGGTTGGGCCCCTGGAGCTGGTGTTGGGGCCCCCAGGGGTTGGGCCCCTGGAGCTATGGTTCGGTCCCCCAGGGTTTGGGCCCCTGGAGCTGGTGTTGGGGTCCCCAGGGGTTGGGCCTCTGGAGCTGGTGTTGGGGCCCCCAGGGGTTGGGCCCCTGGAGTTGGTGTTGGGGCCCCCAGGGTTTGGGCCCCTGAAGCTGGTGTTGGGGCCCCCAGGGGTTGGGCCACTGGAGTTGGTGTTGGGGCCCCAGGGGTTGGGCCCCTGGAGCTATGACTCGGGCCCCCAGGGTTTGGGCCCCTGGAGTTGGTGTTGGGGCCCCCAGGGGTTGGGCCCCTGGAGCTATGGTTCGGGCCCCCAGGGGTTGCGCCCCTGGAGCTGGTGTTGGGGCCCCCAGGGGTTGGGCCCCTGGAGTTGGTTTTGGGGCCCCCAGGGTTTGGGCCCCTGGAGCTGGTGTTGGGGCCCCCAGGTTTTGGGCCCCTGGAGTTGGTGTTGGGGCCCCCAGGGGTTGGGCCCCTGGAGCTATGGTTCGGGCCCCCAGGGTTTGGGCCCCTGGAGTTGGTGTTGGGGCCCCCAGGGGTTGGGCCCCTGGAGTTGGTGTTGGGGCCCCCATGGTTTGGGCCTCTGGAGCTGGTGTTGGGGCCCCCAGGGTTTGAGCCAATGGAGTTGGTGTTGGGGCCCCCTGGGTTTGGGCCCCTGGAGCTGGTGTTGGGGCCCCCAGGGGTTGGGCCCCTGGAGTTGGTGTTGGGGACCCCAGGGGTTGGGCCCCTGGAGTTGGTGTTGGGGCCACCAGGGGTTGGGCCCCTGGAGCTATGGTTCGGGCCCCTAGGGTTTGGGCCCCTGGGGTTGGTGTTAGGGCCCCCAGGGGTTCGGCCCCTGGAGTTGGTGTTGGGGCCCCCAGGGCTTGGGCCCCTGGAGCTGGTGTTGGGGACCCCAGGGGTTGGGCCCCTGGAGTTGGTGTTGGGGCCACCAGGGGTTGGGCCCCTGGAGCTATGGTTCGGGCCCCCAGGGTTTGGGCCCCTGGGGTTGGTGTTAGGGCCCCCAGGGGTTCGGCCCCTGGAGTTGGTGTTGGGGCCCCCAGGGCTTGGGCCCCTGGAGTTGGTGTTGGGTCCCCCAGGGTTTGAGCCCCTGGAGCTATGGTTCGGGCCCCCAGATTTTGGGCCCCTGGAGTTGGTGTTGGGGCCCCAGGGGTTGGGCCCCTGGAATTGGTGTTGGGGCCCCCTGGGTTTGGGCCCCTGGAGCTGGTGTTGGGGCCCCCAGGGGTTGGGCCGCTGGAGTTGGTGTTGGGGCCCCCAGGGTTTGGGCCCCTGGAGCTGGTGTTGGGGCCAACAGGGGATTGGCCCCTGGAGCTATGGTTCTGGCCCCCAGGGGTTGGGCCCCTGGAGCTGGTGTTGGGACCCCCAGGGTTTGGGCCCCTGGAGCTGGTGTTGGGGCCCCCAAGGGTTGAGCCCCTGGAGTTGGTGTTGGGGCCCCCAGTGTTTGGGCCCCTGGAGATATGGTTCGGGCCCCCAGGGGTTGGGCCCCTGGAGCTATGGTTCGGGCCCCCAGGGGTTGGGCCGCTGGAGCTATGGTTCGGTCCCCCAGGGTTTGGGCCCCTGGAGCTGGTGTTGGGGTCCCCAGGGGTTGGGCCCCTGGAGCTATGGTTCGGGCCCCCAGGGGTTGGGCCCCCGGAGTGGGTGTTGGGGCCCCCAGGGTTTGGGCCCCTGGAGTTGGTGTTGGGGCCCCCAAGGGTTGGGCCCCTGGAGCTATGGTTTGGGCCCCCAGGGGTTCGACCCCTGGAGTTGGTGTTGGGGCCCCCAGGGTTTGGGAACCTGGAGCTGGTGTTGGGACCCCCAGGGGTTGGGCCCCTGGAGCTGGTGTTGGGGCCCCCAGGGGTTGGGCCCCTGGAGCTATGGTTCGGTCCCCCAGGGTTTGTGCCCCTGGAGCTGGTGTTGGGGTCCCCAGGGTTTGGGCCCCTGGAACTATGGTTCGGGCCCCCAGGGGTTGGGCCCCTGGAGTTGGTGTTGGGGCCCCCAGGGTTTGGGCCCCTGGAGCTGGTGTTGGGGCCCCTAGGGGTTGGGCCCCTGGAGCTATGGTTCGGTCCCCCAGGGTTTGGGCCCCTGGAGCTGGTGTTGGGGTCCCCAGGGGTTGGGCCCCTGGAGCTATGTTTCGGGCTCCCAGGGGTTGGGCCCCTGGAGCTGGTGTTGGGGCCCCCAGGGGTTGGGCCCCTGGAGTTGGTGTTGGGGCCCCCAGGGGTTGGGCCCCTGGAGCTATGGTTCGGGCCCCCAGTTTTTGGGCCCCTGGAGTTGGTGTTGGGGCCCCCAGGGGTTGGGCCCCTGGAGTTGGTGTTGGGGCCCCCAGGGTTTGGGTTCCTGGAGCTGGTGTTGAGGCCCCCAGGGTTTGAGTCCCTGGAGTTGGTGTTGGGGCCCCCAGTGTTTGGACCCCTGGAGCTATGGTTCGGGCCCCCAGGGGTTGGGCCTCTGAAGCTGGTGTTTGGGCCCCCAGGGTTTGGGCCCCTGGAGCTGGTGTTGGGGCCCCCAGGCTTTGGGCCATTGGAGTTGCTGTTATGGCCCCCAGGGGTTGGGCCCCTGGAGCTATGGTTCAGGCCCCCAGGGTTTGGGGCCCTGGAGTTGGTGTTGGGGCCCCCAGGGTTTGGACCCCTGGAGCTGGTGTTGGGGCCCCCAGGGGTTGGGCCCCTGGAGCTATGGTTCGGGCCCCCAGGGGTTGGGCCCCTGGAGCTGGTGTTGGGGCCCCCAGGGCTTGGGCCCCTGGAGTTGGTGTTGTGGCCCCCAGGGTTTTGGCCCCTGGAGCTATGGTTCGGGCCCCCAGGGGTTGGGCCCCTGGAGCTATGGTTCGGGTCCCCAGGGGTTGGGTCCCTGGAGCTTTGGTTCGGTCCCCCAGGGGTTGAGCCCCTGGAGTTGGTGTTGGGGCCCCCAGGGGTTGGGCCCCTGGAGCTGGTGTTGGGGCCCCCAGGGTTTGGGCCCCTGGAGCTGGTGTTGGGGCCCCCAGGGGTTGGGCCCCTGGAGCTATGGTTCGGGCCCCCAGGGTTTGGGCCCCTGGTTTTGGTGTTGGGGCCCCGAGGGTTTTGGTCCCTGGAGCTGGTGTTGGGGCCCCCAGGGGTTGGGCCCCTGGAGGTATGGTTCGGGCCCCCAGGGTTTGGGCCCCTGGAGTTGGTGTTGGGGCCCCCAGGGGTTGGGCCCCTGGAGCTGGTGTTGGGGCCCCCAGGGTTTGGGCCCCTGGAGCTGGTGTTCGGGCCCCCAAGGGTTGCGCCCCTGAAGTTGGTGTTGGGGCTCCGAGCGTTTGGGCCCCTGGAGATATGGTTCGGGCCCCCAGGGGTTGGGCCCCTGGAGCTATGGTTCGGGCCCCCAGGGGTTGGGCCCCTGGAGCTATGATTCGGTCCCCCAGGGTTTGGGCCCCTGGAGCTGGTGTTGGGGTCCCCAGGGGTTGGGCCCCTGGAGCTATGGTTCGGGCCCCCAGGGGTTGGTCCCCTGGAGCTGGTGTTGGGTCCCCCAGGGGTTGGGCCCCTGGAGTTGGTGCTGGGGCCCCCAGGGGTTGGGCCCCTGGAGCTATGGTTCGGACCCCCAGGGTTTGGGCCCCTGGAGTTGGTGTTGGGGCCCCCAGGGGTTGGGCCCCTGGAGCTATGGTTCGGGCCCCCAGGGTTTGAGCCCCTGGAGCTGGTGTTGGGGCCCCCAGGGGTTGGACCCCTGGAGCTATGGTTCGGGCCCACAGGGGCTGGGCCCCTGGAGCTGGTGTTGGTCCCCCCAGGGGTTGGTCCCCTGGAGTTGGTGTTGGGGCCCCCAGGGTTTGGGCCCCTGGAGCTGGTGTTGGGACCCCCAGGGGTTGGTCCCCTGGAGTTGGTGTTGGGGCCCCCAGGGGTTGGGCCTCTGGAGCTATGGTTCGGGCCCCCAGGGTTTGGGTCCCTGGAGTTGGTGTTGGGGCCCCCAGGGGTTGGGCCCCTGGAGTTGGTGTTGGGGCCCCCAGGGTTTGGGTTCCTGGAGCTGGTTTTGAGGCCCCCAGGTTTTGAGCCCCTGGAGTTGGTGTTGGGGCCCCCACGGTTTGGGCCCCTGGAGCTATGGTTCGGGCCCCCAGGGGTTGGGCCCCTGGAGCTGGTGTTTGGGCCCCCAGGGTTTGGGCCCCGGGAGCTGGTGTTGGCGCCCCCAGGGTTTGGGCCTCTGGAGTTGCTGTTGGGGCCCCAAGGGGTTGGGCCCCTGGAACTATGGTTCGGGCCCCTAGGGTTTGGGCCCCTGGAGTTGGTGTTGGGGCCCCCAGGGTTTGGGCCCCTGGAGCTGGTGTTGGGGCCCGCAGGGGTTGGGCCCCTGGAGCTATGGTTCGGGCCCCCAGGGTTTGGGCCCCTGGAGCTGGTGTTGGGGCCCCCAGGGGTTGGGCCCCTGGAGTTGGTGTTGGGGCCCGCAGGGTTTGGGCCCCTAGAGCTATGGTTCGGGCCCCCAGGGGTTGGGCCCCTGGAGCTATGGTTCGGGCCGACAGGGGTTGGGCCCCTGGAGCTATGGTTCGGTCCCCCAGGGTTTGGGCCCGTGGAGCTGGTGTTGGGTTCCCCAGGGGTTGGGCCTCTGGAACTGTGGTTCGGGCCCCCAGGGGTTGGGCCCCTGGAGCTGGTGTTGGGGCCCCCAGGGGTTGGGCCCCTGGAGCTATGGTTCGGGACCCCAGGGTTTGGGCCCCTGGAGTTGGTGTTGGGGCCCCCAGGGGTTGGGCCCCTGGAGTTGGTGTTGGGGCCCCCATGGTTTGGGCCTCTGGAGCTGGTGTTCGGGCCCCCAGGGTTTGAGCCAATGGAGTTGGTGTTGGGGCCCCCTGGGTTTGGGCCCCTGGAGCTGGTGTTGGGGCCCCCAGGGGTTGGGCCCCAGGAGCTATGGTTCGGGCCCCCAGGGTTTGGGCCCCTGGAGTTGGTGTTGGGGCCCCCAGGGTTTGGGCCCCTGGAGCTGGTGTTGGTGCCCCCAGGGTTTGGGCCCCTGGAGCTATGGTTCGGGCCCCCAGGGGTTGGGCCCCTGGAGCTGGTGTTGGGGTCCCCAGGGGTAGGGCCACTGGAGTTGGTGTTGGGGCCCCCAGGGTTTGGGCCCCTGGAGTTTGTGTTGGGGCCCCCAGGGTTTGGGCCCCTGGAGCTGGTGTTGGGGCCCCCAGGGGTTGGGCCCCTGGAGTTGGTGTTGGGGCACCCAGGGGTTGGGCCCCTGGAGCTATGGTTCGGGCCCCCAGGGTTTGGGCCCTTGGAGTTGGTGTTGGGGACCCCAGGGGTTGGGCCCCTGGAGCTGGTTTTGGGGCCCCCAGGGGCTGGGCCCCTGGAGCTATGGTTCGGGCCCCCAGGGATTGGGCCCCTAGAGTTGGTGTGGGGCCCCCAGGGTTTGGGCCCCTGGAGCTGGTGTTGGGGCCCCCAGGGGTTGGGCCCCTGGAGCTGGTGTTGGGGCCCCCAGGGTTTGGGCCCCTGGAGCTGGTGTTGGGGCCCCCAAGGGTTGAGCCCCTGGAGTTGGTGTTGGGGCCCCCAGTGTTTGGGCCCCTGGAGATATGGTTCGGGGCCCCCAGGGGTTGGGCCCCTGGAGCTATGGTTCGGTCCCCCAGGGTTTGGGCCCCTGGAGCTGGTGTTGGGGTCCCCAGGGGTTGGGCCCCTGGAGCTATGGTTCGGGCCCCCAGGGGTTGGGCCCCCTGGAGTGGGTGTTGGGGCCCCCAGGGTTTGGGCCCCTGGAGTTGGTGTTGGGGCCCCCAAGGGTTGGGCCCCTGGAGCTATGGTTTGGGCCCCCAGGGGTCGAACCCCTGGAGTTGGTGTTGGGGCCCCCAGGGTTTGGGCCCCTGGAGCTGGTGTTGGGGCCCCCAGGGGTTGGGCCCCTGGAGCTGGTGTTGGGGCCCCCAGGGGTTGGGCCCCTGGAGCTATGGTTCGGTCCCCCAGGGTTTGGGCCCCAGGAGCTGGTGTTGGGGTCCCCAGGGTTTGGGCCCCTGGAACTATGGTTCGGGTCCCCAGGGGTTGGGTCCCTGGAGCTGGTGTTGGGGCCCCCAGGGGTTGGGCCCCTGGAGTTGGTGTTGGGGCCCCCAGGGTTTGGGCCCCTGGAGCTCGTGTTGGGGCCCCCAGGGATTGGGCCCCTGGAGTTGGTATTGGGGCCCCCAGGGATTGGGCCCCTGGAGCTATGGTTCGGGCCCCCAGGGTTTTGGCCCTGGAGTTGGTGTTGGGGCCCCCAGGGGTTGGGCCCCTGGAGTTGGTGTTGGGGCCCCCAGGGTTTGGGTTCCTGGAGCTGGTGTTGGGGCCACCAGGGGTTGGGCCCCTGGAGCTATGGTTCGGGCCCCCAGGGTTTGGGCCCCTGGGGTTGGTGTTAGGGCCCCCAGGGCTTGGGCCCCTGGAGTTGGTGTTGGGTCCCCCAGGGTTTGAGCCCCTGGAGCTATGGTTCGGGCCCCCAGTTCTTGGGCCCCTGGAGTCGGTGTTGGTGCCCCCAGGGGTTGGTCCCCTGGAGCTGGGGTTGGGGCCCCCAAGGGTTTGGGCCCCTGGAGCTGGTTTTGGGGCCCCCATGGGTTGGGCCCCTGGAGTTGATGTTGGGGCCCCCAGGGTTTGAGCCCCTGGAGCTGGTGTTGGGGCCCTCAGGGTTTGGGCCGCTGGAGCTGGTGTTGGGGCCCCCAGGGTTTGGGCCCCTGGAGCTGGTGTTGGGGCCCCCAGGGGTTGGGCCCCTGGAATTGGTGTTGGGGACCCCAGGGGTTGGGGCCCTGGAGCTGGTGTTGGGGCCCCCAGGGGTTGGGCCCCTGGAGCTATGGTTCGGGACCCCAGGGATTGGGCCCCTGGAGTTGGTTTGGGGCCCCCAGGGTTTGGGCCCCTGGAGCTGGTGTTGGGGCCCCCAGGGGTTGGGCCCCTGGAGCTGGTGTTAGGGCCCCCAGGGGTTGGGCCCCTGGAGCTATGGTTCGGGCCCCCAGGGGTTGGGCCCCTGGACCTGGTGTTCGGGTCCCCAGGGGTTGGGCCCCTGGAGCTGGTGTTGGGGCCCCCAGGGGTTGGGCCCCTGGAGTTGGTGTTGGGGCCCCCAGCGTTTGGGCCGCTGGAGCTGGTGTTGGGGCCCCCACGGTTTGGAGCTCCTGGAATTGGTGTTGGGGTCCCAAGGGGTTGGGCCCCTGGAGATATGGTTCGGGCCCAAAGGGTTTGGGCCCCTGGAGTTGGTGTTGGGGACCCCAGGGTTTGGGCCCCTGGAGCTGGTGTTGGGGCCCCCAGGGGGTTGGGCCCCTGGAGCTGGTTTTGGGGCCCCCAGGGGTTGGGCCCCTGGAGCTATGGTTCGGGCCCCAGGGATTGGGCCCCTAGAGTTGGTGTGGGGCCCCCCAGGGTTTGGGCCCCTGGAGCTGGTGTTGGGGCCCCCAGGGGTTGGGCCCCTGGGCTGGTTGTTGGGGCCCCAGGGGTTGGGCCCCTGGAGCTGGTGTTGGGGCCCCCAAGGGTTGAGCCCCTGGAGTTGGTGTTGGGGCCCCCAGTGTTTGGGCCCTGGGGAAGATCATGCGTTCGGGCCCCCAGGGGTTTGGTCCCCTGGAGCTATGGTTCGGTCCCCCAGGGTTTGGGCCCCTGGAGCTGGTGTTGGGGTCCCCAGGGGTTGGGCCCCTGGAGCTATGGTTCGGGCCCCAGGGGTTGGGCCCCCCGGAGTGGGTGTTGGGGCCCCCAGGTTTGGGCCCCTGGAGTTGGTGTTGTGGCCCCCAAGGGTTGGGCCCCTGGACGCTATGGTTTGGGCCCCCAAGGGGTTCGACCCCTGGAGTATGGTGTTGGGGCCCCCCAGGGTTTGGGCCCCTGGAGCTGGTGTTGGGACCACAGGGGTTGGGCCCCTGGAGCTGGTGTTGGGCCCCCAGGGGTTGGGCCCCTGGAGCTATGGTTCGGGCCCCCAGGGTTTGGGCCCCTGGAGCTGGTGTTGGGGCCCCCAGGGTTTGGGCCCCTGGAGCTATGGTTCGGGCCCCCAGGGTTGGGCCCCTGGAGCTGGTGTTGGGGCCCCCAGGGGTTGGGCCCCTGGAGCTGGTGTTGGGGCCCCCAGGGGTTGGGCCCCTGGAGCTGGTGTTGGGGCCCCCAGGGGTTGGGCCCCTGGAGCTGGTGTTGGGGCCCCCAGGGGTTGGGCCCCTGGAGCTATGGTTCGGGCCCCCAGGGTTTGGGCCCCTGGAGCTGGTGTTGGGGCCCCCAGGGGTTGGGCCCCTGGAGCTGGTGTTGGGGCCCCCAGGGTTTGGGCCCCTGGAGCTGGTGTTGGGGCCCCCAGGGGTTGGGCCCCTGGAGCTATGGTTCGGGCCCCCAGGGTTTGGGCCCCTGGAGCTGGTGTTGGGGCCCCCAGGGGTTGGGCCCCTGGAGCTGGTGTTGGGCCCCCAGGGTTTGGGCCCCTGGAGCTATGGTTCGGGCCCCCAGGGGTTGGGCCCCTGGAGCTGGTGTTGGGGCCCCCAGGGGTTGGGCCCCTGGAGCTGGTGTTGGGGCCCCCAGGGTTTGGGCCCCTGGAGCTGGTTTGGGGCCCCCAGGGGTTGGGCCCCTGGAGCTGGTGTTGGGGCCCCCAGGGTTTGGGCCCCTGGAGCTGGTGTTGGGGCCCCCAGGGTTTGGGCCCCTGGAGCTGGTGTTGGGGCCCCCAGGGTTTGGGCCCCTGGAGCTGGTGTTGGGGCCCCCAGGGGTTGGGCCCCTGGAGCTATGGTTCGGGCCCCCAGGGGTTGGGCCCCTGGAGCTGGTGTTGGGGCCCCCAGGGGTTGGGCCCCTGGAGCTATGGTTCGGGCCCCCAGGGGTTGGGCCCCTGGAGCTGGTGTTGGGGCCCCCAGGGGTTGGGCCCCTGGAGCTGGTGTTGGGGCCCCCAGGGTTTGGGCCCCTGGAGCTGGTGTTGGGGCCCCCAGGGGTTGGGCCCCTGGAGCTATGGTTCGGGCCCCCAGGGGTTGGGCCCCTGGAGCTGGTGTTGGGGCCCCCAGGGTTTGGGCCCCTGGAGCTGGTGTTGGGGCCCCCAGGGGTTGGGCCCCTGGAGCTGGTGTTGGGGCCCCCAGGGGTTGGGCCCCTGGAGCTGGTGTTGGGGCCCCCAGGGGTTGGGCCCCTGGAGCTGGTGTTGGGCACCCAGGGGTTGGGCCCCTGGAGCTGGTGTTGGGGCCCCCAGGGGTTGGGCCCCTGGAGCTGGTGTTGGGGCCCCCAGGGTTTGGGCCCCTGGAGCTGGTGTTGGGGCCCCCAGGGTTTGGGCCCCTGGAGCTGGTGTTGGGGCCCCCAGGGGTTGGGCCCCTGGAGCTATGGTTCGGGCCCCCAGGGTTTGGGCCCCTGGAGCTGGTGTTGGGGCCCCCAGGGGTTGGGCCCCTGGAGCTGGTGTTGGGGCCCCCAGGGTTTGGGCCCCTGGAGCTGGTGTTGGGGCCCCCAGGGTTGGGCCCCTGGAGCTGGTGTTGGGGCCCCCAGGGGTTGGGCCCCTGGAGCTATGGTTCGGGCCCCCAGGGTTTGGGCCCCTGGAGCTGGTGTTGGGGCCCCCAGGGGTTGGGCCCCTGGAGCTGGTGTTGGGGCCCCCAGGGGTTGGGCCCCTGGAGCTATGGTTCGGGCCCCCAGGGTTGGGCCCCTGGAGCTGGTGTTGGGGCCCCCAGGGTTTGGGCCCCTGGAGCTGGTGTTGGGGCCCCCAGGGTTGGGCCCCTGGAGCTGGTGTTGGGGCCCCCAGGGGTTGGGCCCCTGGAGCTATGGTTCGGGCCCCCAGGGTTTGGGCCCCTGGAGCTGGTGTTGGGGCCCCCAGGGGTTGGGCCCCTGGAGCTGGTGTTGGGGCCCCCAGGGGTTGGGCCCCTGGAGCTGGTGTTGGGGCCCCCAGGGTTTGGGCCCCTGGAGCTGGTGTTGGGGCCCCCAGGGGTTGGGCCCCTGGAGCTGGTGTTGGGGCCCCAGGGGTTGGGCCCCTGGAGCTGGTTTGGGGCCCCCAGGGTTTGGGCCCCTGGAGCTGGTGTTGGGGCCCCCAGGGGTTGGGCCCCTGGAGCTATGGTTCGGGCCCCCAGGGGTTGGGCCCCTGGAGCTGGTGTTGGGGCCCCCAGGGGTTGGGCCCCTGGAGCTGGTGTTGGGGCCCCCAGGGTTTGGGCCCCTGGAGCTGGTGTTGGGGCCCCCAGGGTTTGGGCCCCTGGAGTTGGTGTTGGGGCCCCCAGGGGTTGGGCCCCTGGAGCTATGGTTCGGGCCCCCAGGGGTTGGGCCCCTGGAGCTGGTGTTGGGGCCCCCAGGGGTTGGGCCCCTGGAGCTGGTGTTGGGGCCCCCAGGGTTTGGGCCCCTGGAGCTGGTGTTGGGGCCCCCAGGGTTTGGGCCCCTGGAGCTGGTGTTGGGGCCCCCAGGGTTTGGGCCCCTGGAGCTGGTGTTGGGGCCCCCAGGGGTTGGGCCCCTGGAGCTGGTGTTGGGGCCCCCAGGGGTTGGGCCCCTGGAGCTGGTGTTGGGGCCCCCAGGGGTTGGGCCCCTGGAGCTATGGTTCGGGCCCCCAGGGTTTGGGCCCCTGGAGCTGGTGTTGGGGCCCCCAGGGGTTGGGCCCCTGGAGCTGGTGTTGGGGCCCCCAGGGGTTGGGCCCCTGGAGCTGGTGTTGGGGCCCCCAGGGTTGGGCCCCTGGAGCTGGTGTTGGGGCCCCCAGGGGTTGGGCCCCTGGAGCTGGTGTTGGGGCCCCCAGGGGTTGGGCCCCTGGAGCTATGGTTCGGGCCCCCAGGGTTTGGGCCCCTGGAGCTGGTGTTGGGGCCCCCAGGGGTTGGGCCCCTGGAGCTGGTGTTGGGGCCCCCAGGGTTTGGGCCCCTGGAGCTGGTGTTGGGGCCCCCAGGGTTTGGGCCCCTGGAGCTATGGTTCGGGCCCCCAGGGTTTGGGCCCCTGGAGCTGGTGTTGGGGCCCCCAGGGGTTGGGCCCCTGGAGCTGGTGTTGGGGCCCCCAGGGTTTGGGCCCCTGGAGCTGGTGTTGGGGCCCCCAGGGGTTGGGCCCCTGGAGCTGGTGTTGGGGCCCCCAGGGTTTGGGCCCCTGGAGCTGGTGTTGGGGCCCCCAGGGGTTGGGCCCCTGGAGCTATGGTTCGGGCCCCCAGGGGTTGGGCCCCTGGAGCTGGTGTTGGGGCCCCCAGGGTTTGGGCCCCTGGAGCTGGTGTTGGGGCCCCCAGGGTTTGGGCCCCTGGAGTTGGTGTTGGGGCCCCCAGGGTTTGGGCCCCTGGAGCTGGTGTTGGGGCCCCCAGGGGTTGGGCCCCTGGAGCTATGGTTCGGGCCCCCAGGGGTTGGGCCCCTGGAGCTATGGTTCGGGCCCCCAGGGTTTGGGCCCCTGGAGCTGGTGTTGGGGCCCCCAGGGGTTGGGCCCCTGGAGCTATGGTTCGGGCCCCCAGGGGTTGGGCCCCTGGAGCTGGTGTTGGGGCCCCCAGGGTTTGGGCCCCTGGAGCTGGTGTTGGGGCCCCCAGGGGTGGGCCCCTGGAGCTATGGTTTGGGCCCCCAGGGGTTGGGCCCCTGGAGCTGGTGTTGGGGCCCCCAGGGTTTGGGCCCCTGGAGCTGGTGTTGGGGCCCCCAGGGGTTGGGCCCCTGGAGCTGGTGTTGGGGCCCCCAGGGGTTGGGCCCCTGGAGCTATGGTTCGGGCCCCCAGGGTTTGGGCCCCTGGAGCTGGTGTTGGGGCCCCCAGGGTTTGGGCCCCTGGAGCTATGGTTCGGGCCCCCAGGGGTTGGGCCCCTGGAGCTGGTGTTGGGGCCCCCAGGGTTTGGGCCCCTGGAGCTGGTGTTGGGGCCCCCAGGGGTTGGGCCCCTGGAGCTATGGTTCGGGCCCCCAGGGTTGGGCCCCTGGAGCTGGTGTTGGGGCCCCCAGGGGTTGGGCCCCTGGAGCTATGGTTCGGGCCCCCAGGGGTTGGGCCCCTGGAGCTGGTGTTGGGGCCCCCAGGGTTTGGGCCCCTGGAGCTGGTGTTGGGGCCCCCAGGGGTTGGGCCCCTGGAGCTATGGTTCGGGCCCCCAGGGTTTGGGCCCCTGGAGCTGGTGTTGGGGCCCCCAGGGGTTGGGCCCCTGGAGCTGGTGTTGGGGCCCCCAGGGTTTGGGCCCCTGGAGCTGGTGTTGGGGCCCCCAGGGTTTGGGCCCCTGGAGCTGGTGTTGGGGCCCCCAGGGTTTGGGCCCCTGGAGCTATGGTTCGGGCCCCCAGGGGTTGGGCCCCTGGAGCTGGTGTTGGGGCCCCCAGGGGTTGGGCCCCTGGAGCTGGTGTTGGGGCCCCCAGGGTTTGGGCCCCTGGAGCTGGTGTTGGGGCCCCCAGGGGTTGGGCCCCTGGAGCTGGTGTTGGGGCCCCCAGGGTTGGGCCCCTGGAGCTGGTGTTGGGGCCCCCAGGGTTTGGGCCCCTGGAGCTGGTGTTGGGGCCCCCAGGGGTTGGGCCCCTGGAGCTGGTGTTCGGGCCCCCAGGGGTTGGGCCCCTGGAGCTGGTGTTGGGGCCCCCAGGGTTTGGGCCCCTGGAGCTGGTGTTGGGGCCCCCAGGGTTTGGGCCCCTGGAGCTGGTGTTGGGGCCCCCAGGGGTTGGGCCCCTGGAGCTATGGTTCGGGCCCCCAGGGGTTGGGCCCCTGGAGCTGGTGTTGGGGCCCCCAGGGGTTGGGCCCCTGGAGCTGGTGTTGGGGCCCCCAGGGGTTGGGCCCCTGGAGCTGGTGTTGGGGCCCCCAGGGTTTGGGCCCCTGGAGCTGGTGTTGGGGCCCCCAGGGGTTGGGCCCCTGGAGCTATGGTTCGGGCCCCCAGGGTTTGGGCCCCTGGAGCTGGTGTTGGGGCCCCCAGGGTTTGGGCCCCTGGAGCTGGTGTTGGGGCCCCCAGGGGTTGGGCCCCTGGAGCTATGGTTCGGGCCCCCAGGGTTGGGCCCCTGGAGCTGGTGTTGGGGCCCCCAGGGGTTGGGCCCCTGGAGCTGGTGTTGGGGCCCCCAGGGGTTGGGCCCCTGGAGCTGGTGTTCGGGCCCCCAGGGTTGGGCCCCTGGAGCTGGTGTTGGGGCCCCCAGGGGTTGGGCCCCTGGAGCTGGTGTTGGGGCCCCCAGGGGTTGGGCCCCTGGAGCTATGGTTCGGGCCCCCAGGGGTTGGGCCCCTGGAGCTGGTGTTGGGGCCCCCAGGGTTTGGGCCCCTGGAGCTGGTGTTGGGGCCCCCAGGGGTTGGGCCCCTGGAGCTATGGTTCGGGCCCCCAGGGGTTGGGCCCCTGGAGCTGGTGTTGGGGCCCCCAGGGGTTGGGCCCCTGGAGCTGGTGTTGGGGCCCCAGGGTTGGGCCCCTGGAGCTATGGTTGGGGCCCCCAGGGTTTGGGCCCCTGGAGCTGGTGTTGGGGCCCCCAGGGTGTGGGCCCCTGGAGCTATGGTTCGGGCCCCCAGGGTTTGGGCCCCTGGAGCTGGTGTTGGGGCCCCCAGGGTTGGGCCCCTGGAGCTGGTGTTGGGGCCCCCAGGGGTTGGGCCCCTGGAGCTGGTGTTGGGGCCCCCAGGGTTGGGCCCCTGGAGCTGGTGTTGGGGCCCCCAGGGTTGGGCCCCTGGAGCTGGTGTTGGGGCCCCCAGGGGTTGGGCCCCTGGAGCTGGTGTTGGGGCCCCCAGGGGTTGGGCCCCTGGAGCTATGGTTCGGGCCCCCAGGGTTTGGGCCCCTGGAGCTGGTGTTGGGGCCCCCAGGGGTTGGGCCCCTGGAGCTGGTGTTGGGGCCCCCAGGGTTTGGGCCCCTGGAGCTGGTGTTGGGGCCCCCAGGGGTTGGGCCCCTGGAGCTGGTGTTGGGGCCCCCAGGGTTTGGGCCCCTGGAGCTATGGTTCGGGCCCCCAGGGGTTGGGCCCCTGGAGCTGGTGTTGGGGCCCCCAGGGTTTGGGCCCCTGGAGCTGGTGTTGGGGCCCCCAGGGTTTGGGCCCCTGGAGCTGGTGTTGGGGCCCCCAGGGGTTGGGCCCCTGGAGCTATGGTTCGGGCCCCCAGGGGTTGGGCCCCTGGAGCTGGTGTTGGGGCCCCCAGGGTTTGGGCCCCTGGAGCTGGTGTTGGGGCCCCCAGGGGTTGGGCCCCTGGAGCTATGGTTCGGGCCCCCAGGGGTTGGGCCCCTGGAGCTGGTGTTGGGGCCCCCAGGGGTTGGGCCCCTGGAGCTGGTGTTGGGGCCCCCAGGGTTTGGGCCCCTGGAGCTATGGTTGGGGCCCCCAGGGGTTGGGCCCCTGGAGCTATGGTTCGGGCCCCCAGGGGTTGGGCCCCTGGAGCTATGGTTGGGGCCCCCAGGGTTTGGGCCCCTGGAGCTGGTGTTGGGGCCCCAGGGGTTGGGCCCCTGGAGCTGGTGTTCGGGCCCCCAGGGGTTGGGCCCCTGGAGCTGGTGTTGGGGCCCCCAGGGGTTGGGCCCCTGGAGCTGGTGTTGGGGCCCCCAGGGTTTGGGCCCCTGGAGCTGGTGTTGGGGCCCCCAGGGGTTGGGCCCCTGGAGCTGGTGTTGGGGCCCCCAGGGTTTGGGCCCCTGGAGCTGGTGTTGGGGCCCCCAGGGTTTGGGCCCCTGGAGCTGGTGTTGGGGCCCCCAGGGTTTGGGCCCCTGGAGCTGGTGTTGGGGCCCCCAGGGGTTGGGCCCCTGGAGCTATGGTTCGGGCCCCCAGGGTTTGGGCCCCTGGAGCTGGTGTTGGGGCCCCCAGGGTTTGGGCCCCTGGAGCTGGTGTTGGGGCCCCCAGGGTTTGGGCCCCTGGAGCTATGGTTGGGGCCCCCAGGGGTTGGGCCCCTGGAGCTGGTGTTGGGGCCCCCAGGGGTTGGGCCCCTGGAGCTGGTGTTGGGGCCCCCAGGGTTTGGGCCCCTGGAGCTGGTGTTGGGGCCCCCAGGGTTTGGGCCCCTGGAGCTGGTGTTGGGGCCCCCAGGGGTTGGGCCCCTGGAGCTGGTGTTGGGGCCCCCAGGGTTTGGGCCCCTGGAGCTGGTGTTGGGGCCCCCAGGGGTTGGGCCCCTGGAGCTATGGTTCGGGCCCCCAGGGTTGGGCCCCTGGAGCTGGTGTTGGGGCCCCCAGGGGTTGGGCCCCTGGAGCTGGTGTTGGGGCCCCCAGGGGTTGGGCCCCTGGAGCTGGTGTTGGGGCCCCCAGGGTTTGGGCCCCTGGAGCTATGTGTTCGGGCCCCCAGGGGTTGGGCCCCTGGAGCTGGTGTTGGGGGCCCCAGGGGTTGGGCCCCTGGAGCTGGTGTTGGGGCCCCCAGGGTTTGGGCCCCTGGAGCTGGTGTTGGGGCCCCCAGGGGTTGGGCCCCTGGAGCTGGTGTTGGGGCCCCCAGGGTTTGGGCCCCTGGAGCTGGTGTTGGGGCCCCCAGGGTTGGGCCCCTGGAGCTATGGTTGGGGCCCCCAGGGGTTGGGCCCCTGGAGCTGGTGTTGGGGCCCCCAGGGTTTGGGCCCCTGGAGCTGGTGTTGGGGCCCCCAGGGGTTGGGCCCCTGGAGCTGGTGTTGGGGCCCCCAGGGTTTGGGCCCCTGGAGCTATGGTTGGGGCCCCCAGGGGTTGGGCCCCTGGAGCTGGTGTTGGGGCCCCCAGGGGTTGGGCCCCTGGAGCTATGGTTGGGGCCCCCAGGGTTTGGGCCCCTGGAGCTGGTGTTGGGGCCCCCAGGGGTTGGGCCCCTGGAGCTGGTGTTGGGGCCCCCAGGGGTTGGGCCCCTGGAGCTGGTGTTGGGGCCCCCAGGGTTTGGGCCCCTGGAGCTGGTGTTGGGGCCCCCAGGGGTTGGGCCCCTGGAGCTATGGTTTGGGCCCCCAGGGGTTGGGCCCCTGGAGCTGGTGTTGGGGCCCCCAGGGGTTGGGCCCCTGGAGCTGGTGTTGGGGCCCCCAGGGGTTGGGCCCCTGGAGCTGGTGTTGGGGCCCCCAGGGTTGGGCCCCTGGAGCTGGTGTTGGGGCCCCCAGGGTTTGGGCCCCTGGAGCTATGGTTCGGGCCCCCAGGGGTTGGGCCCCTGGAGCTGGTGTTGGGGCCCCCAGGGGTTGGGCCCCTGGAGCTGGTGTTGGGGCCCCCAGGGTTGGGCCCCTGGAGCTGGTGTTGGGGCCCCCAGGGGTTGGGCCCCTGGAGCTGGTGTTGGGGCCCCCAGGGGTTGGGCCCCTGGAGCTATGGTTCGGGCCCCCAGGGTTGGGCCCCTGGAGCTGGTGTTGGGGCCCCCAGGGGTTGGGCCCCTGGAGCTGGTGTTGGGGCCCCCAGGGTTTGGGCCCCTGGAGCTGGTGTTGGGGCCCCCAGGGGTTGGGCCCCTGGAGCTATGGTTCGGGCCCCCAGGGTTTGGGCCCCTGGAGCTGGTGTTGGGGCCCCCAGGGGTTGGGCCCCTGGAGCTGGTGTTGGGGCCCCCAGGGTTTGGGCCCCTGGAGCTATGGTTCGGGCCCCCAGGGTTTGGGCCCCTGGAGCTGGTGTTGGGGCCCCCAGGGGTTGGGCCCCTGGAGCTGGTGTTGGGGCCCCCAGGGTTTGGGCCCCTGGAGCTGGTGTTGGGGCCCCCAGGGGTTGGGCCCCTGGAGCTGGTGTTGGGGCCCCCAGGGTTTGGGCCCCTGGAGCTGGTGTTGGGGCCCCCAGGGGTTGGGCCCCTGGAGCTGGTGTTGGGGCCCCCAGGGTTTGGGCCCCTGGAGCTGGTGTTGGGGCCCCCAGGGTTTGGGCCCCTGGAGCTGGTGTTGGGGCCCCCAGGGGTTGGGCCCCTGGAGCTATGGTTCGGGCCCCCAGGGGTTGGGCCCCTGGAGCTGGTGTTGGGGCCCCCAGGGGTTGGGCCCCTGGAGCTGGTGTTGGGGCCCCCAGGGGTTGGGCCCCTGGAGCTATGGTTCGGGCCCCCAGGGTTTGGGCCCCTGGAGCTGGTGTTGGGGCCCCCAGGGTTGGGCCCCTGGAGCTATGGTTTGGGGCCCCCAGGGGTTGGGCCCCTGGAGCTGGTGTTGGGGCCCCCAGGGGTTGGGCCCCTGGAGCTGGTGTTGGGGCCCCCAGGGTTTGGGCCCCTGGAGCTGGTGTTGGGGCCCCCAGGGGTTGGGCCCCTGGAGCTATGGTTCGGGCCCCCAGGGGTTGGGCCCCTGGAGCTGGTGTTGGGGCCCCCAGGGTTTGGGCCCCTGGAGCTGGTGTTGGGGCCCCCAGGGGTTGGGCCCCTGGAGCTATGGTTGGGGCCCCCAGGGGTTGGGCCCCTGGAGCTGGTGTTGGGGCCCCCAGGGGTTGGGCCCCTGGAGCTGGTGTTGGGGCCCCCAGGGTTTGGGCCCCTGGAGCTATGGTTCGGGCCCCCAGGGTTTGGGCCCCTGGAGCTGGTGTTGGGGCCCCCAGGGTTTGGGCCCCTGGAGCTATGGTGTTGGGGCCCCCAGGGGTTGGGCCCCTGGAGCTGGTGTTGGGGCCCCCAGGGTTGGGCCCCTGGAGCTGGTGTTGGGGCCCCCAGGGTTTGGGCCCCTGGAGCTGGTGTTGGGGCCCCCAGGGTTTGGGCCCCTGGAGCTGGTGTTGGGGCCCCCAGGGGTTGGGCCCCTGGAGCTGGTGTTGGGGCCCCCAGGGTTTGGGCCCCTGGAGCTGGTGTTGGGGCCCCCAGGGGTTGGGCCCCTGGAGCTATGGTTCGGGCCCCCAGGGTTTGGGCCCCTGGAGCTGGTGTTGGGGCCCCCAGGGTTTGGGCCCCTGGAGCTGGTGTTGGGGCCCCCAGGGTTTGGGCCCCTGGAGCTATGGTTCGGGCCCCCAGGGGTTGGGCCCCTGGAGCTGGTGTTGGGGCCCCCAGGGGTTGGGCCCCTGGAGCTGGTGTTGGGGCCCCCAGGGTTTGGGCCCCTGGAGCTGGTGTTGGGGCCCCCAGGGGTTGGGCCCCTGGAGCTGGTGTTGGGGCCCCCAGGGGTTGGGCCCCTGGAGCTGGTGTTGGGGCCCCCAGGGTTTGGGCCCCTGGAGCTGGTGTTGGGGCCCCCAGGGTTTGGGCCCCTGGAGCTGGTGTTGGGGCCCCCAGGGTTTGGGCCCCTGGAGCTGGTGTTGGGCCCCCAGGGGTTGGGCCCCTGGAGCTATGGTTGGGGCCCCCAGGGTTTGGGCCCCTGGAGCTGGTGTTGGGGCCCCCAGGGGTTGGGCCCCTGGAGCTGGTGTTGGGGCCCCCAGGGGTTGGGCCCCTGGAGCTATGGTTCGGGCCCCCAGGGTTTGGGCCCCTGGAGCTGGTGTTGGGGCCCCCAGGGGTTGGGCCCCTGGAGCTATGGTTGGGGCCCCCAGGGGTTGGGCCCCTGGAGCTGGTGTTGGGGCCCCCAGGGGTTGGGCCCCTGGAGCTGGTGTTGGGGCCCCCAGGGTTTGGGCCCCTGGAGCTGGTGTTGGGGCCCCCAGGGGTTGGGCCCCTGGAGCTGGTGTTGGGGCCCCCAGGGGTTGGGCCCCTGGAGCTGGTGTTGGGCCCCCAGGGTTTGGGCCCCTGGAGCTGGTGTTGGGGCCCCCAGGGGTTGGGCCCCTGGAGCTGGTGTTGGGGCCCCCAGGGTTGGGCCCCTGGAGCTGGTGGTTGGGGCCCCCAGGGTTTGGGCCCCTGGAGCTGGTGTTGGGGCCCCCAGGGTTTGGGCCCCTGGAGCTGGTGTTGGGGCCCCCAGGGGTTGGGCCCCTGGAGCTGGTGGTTGGGGCCCCCAGGGGTTGCGCCCCTGGAGCTGGTGTTGGGGCCCCCAGGGTTTGGGCCCCTGGAGCTGGTGTTGGGGCCCCCAGGGTTGGGCCCCTGGTGCTGGTGTTGGGGCCCCCAGGGTTTGGGCCCCTGGAGCTGGTGTTGGGGCCCCAGGGTTTGGGCCCCTGGAGCTGGTGTTGGGGCCCCCAGGGTTTGGGCCCCTGGAGCTGGTGTTGGGGCCCCCAGGGTTTGGGCCCCTGGAGCTGGTGTTGGGGCCCCCAGGGGTTGGGCCCCTGGAGCTGGTGTTGGGGCCCCCAGGGGTTGGGCCCCTGGAGCTGGTGTTGGGCCCCCAGGGGTTGGGCCCCTGGAGCTGGTGTTGGGGCCCCCAGGGTTTGGGCCCCTGGAGCTGGTGTTGGGGCCCCCAGGGGTTGGGCCCCTGGAGCTATGGTTCGGGCCCCCAGGGTTTGGGCCCCTGGAGCTGGTGTTGGGGCCCCCAGGGTTTGGGCCCCTGGAGCTGGTGTTGGGGCCCCCAGGGGTTGGGCCCCTGGAGCTGGTGTTGGGGCCCCCAGGGGTTGGGCCCCTGGAGCTGGTGTTGGGGCCCCCAGGGGTTGGGCCCCTGGAGCTGGTGTTGGGGCCCCCAGGGTTTGGGCCCCTGGAGCTATGGTTCGGGCCCCCAGGGGTTGGGCCCCTGGAGCTGGTGTTGGGGCCCCCAGGGTTTGGGCCCCTGGAGCTGGTGTTGGGGCCCCCAGGGGTTGGGCCCCTGGAGCTGGTGTTGGGGCCCCCAGGGGTTGGGCCCCTGGAGCTGGTGTTGGGCCCCCAGGGGTTGGGCCCCTGGAGCTGGTGTTGGGGCCCCCAGGGTTTGGGCCCCTGGAGCTGGTGTTGGGGCCCCCAGGGGTTGGGCCCCTGGAGCTGGTGGTGGGGCCCCCAGGGGTTGGGCCCCTGGAGCTGGTGTTGGGCCCCCAGGGTTGGGCCCCTGGAGCTGGTGTTGGGGCCCCCAGGGGTTGGGCCCCTGGAGCTATGGTTCGGGCCCCCAGGGGTTGGGCCCCTGGAGCTGGTGTTGGGGCCCCCAGGGTTTGGGCCCCTGGAGCTGGTGTTGGGGCCCCCAGGGGTTGGGCCCCTGGAGCTATGGTTCGGGCCCCCAGGGGTTGGGCCCCTGGAGCTGGTGTTGGGGCCCCCAGGGGTTGGGCCCCTGGAGCTGGTGTTGGGGCCCCCAGGGGTTGGGCCCCTGGAGCTGGTGTTGGGGCCCCCAGGGTTTGGGCCCCTGGAGCTGGTGTTGGGGCCCCCAGGGTTTGGGCCCCTGGAGCTATGTTCGGGCCCCCAGGGTTTGGGCCCCTGGAGCTGGTGTTGGGGCCCCCAGGGTTGGGCCCCTGGAGCTGGTGTTGGGGCCCCCAGGGGTTGGGCCCCTGGAGCTGGTGTTGGGGCCCCCAGGGGTTGGGCCCCTGGAGCTGGTGTTGGGGCCCCCAGGGGTTGGGCCCCTGGAGCTGGTGGTTGGGGCCCCCAGGGTTTGGGCCCCTGGAGCTGGTGTTGGGGCCCCCAGGGGTTGGGCCCCTGGAGCTGGTGTTGGGGCCCCCAGGGTTTGGGCCCCTGGAGCTGGTGTTGGGGCCCCCAGGGTTTGGGCCCCTGGAGCTGGTGGTTGGGGCCCCCAGGGTTTGGGCCCCTGGAGCTATGTTGGGGCCCCCAGGGGTTGGGCCCCTGGAGCTGGTGTTGGGGCCCCCAGGGTTGGGCCCCTGGAGCTGGTGTTGGGGCCCCCAGGGGTTGGGCCCCTGGAGCTGGTGTTGGGGCCCCCAGGGTTTGGGCCCCTGGAGCTGGTGTTGGGGCCCCCAGGGTTTGGGCCCCTGGAGCTATGGTTCGGGCCCCCAGGGGTTGGGCCCCTGGAGCTGGTGGTTGGGGCCCCCAGGGGTTGGGCCCCTGGAGCTGGTGTTGGGGCCCCCAGGGTTTGGGCCCCTGGAGCTGGTGTTGGGGCCCCCAGGGGTTGGGCCCCTGGAGCTATGGTTCGGGCCCCCAGGGGTTGGGCCCCTGGAGCTGGTGTTGGGGCCCCCAGGGGTTGGGCCCCTGGAGCTGGTGTCGGGGCCCCCAGGGGTTGGGCCCCTGGAGCTGGTGTTGGGGCCCCCAGGGTTTGGGCCCCTGGAGCTGGTGTTGGGGCCCCCAGGGTTTGGGCCCCTGGAGCTGGTGTTGGGGCCCCAGGGGTTGGGCCCCTGGAGCTGGTGTTGGGCCCCCAGGGGTTGGGCCCCTGGAGCTGGTGTTGGGGCCCCCAGGGGTTGGGCCCCTGGAGCTGGTGTTGGGGCCCCCAGGGTTGGGCCCCTGGAGCTGGTGTTGGGGCCCCCAGGGTTTGGGCCCCTGGAGCTGGTGTTGGGGCCCCCAGGGGTTGGGCCCCTGGAGCTATGGTTCGGGCCCCCAGGGGTTGGGCCCCTGGAGCTGGTGTTGGGGCCCCCAGGGGTTGGGCCCCTGGAGCTGGTGTTGGGGCCCCCAGGGTTTGGGCCCCTGGAGCTGGTGTTGGGGCCCCCAGGGGTTGGGCCCCTGGAGCTATGGTTCGGGCCCCCAGGGGTTGGGCCCCTGGAGCTGGTGTTGGGGCCCCCAGGGTTTGGGCCCCTGGAGCTGGTGTTGGGGCCCCCAGGGGTTGGGCCCCTGGAGCTTGGGTTGGGGCCCCCAGGGTTTGGGCCCCTGGAGCTGGTGTTGGGGCCCCCAGGGGTTGGGCCCCTGGAGCTGGTGTTGGGGCCCCCAGGGTTTGGGCCCCTGGAGCTGGTGTTGGGGCCCCCAGGGGTTGGGCCCCTGGAGCTGGTGTTGGGGCCCCCAGGGGTTGGGCCCCTGGAGCTGGTGTTGGGGCCCCCAGGGTTTGGGCCCCTGGAGCTGGTGTTGGGGCCCCCAGGGGTTGGGCCCCTGGAGCTGGTGGTTGGGGCCCCCAGGGTTGGGCCCCTGGAGCTGGTGTTGGGGCCCCCAGGGGTTGGGCCCCTGGAGCTGGTGTTGGGGCCCCCAGGGGTTGGGCCCCTGGAGCTGGTGTTGGGGCCCCCAGGGTTTGGGCCCCTGGAGCTGGTGTTGGGGCCCCCAGGGGTTGGGCCCCTGGAGCTATGTTTCGGGCCCCCAGGGGTTGGGCCCCTGGAGCTGGTGTTGGGGCCCCCAGGGGTTGGGCCCCTGGAGCTGGTGTTGGGGCCCCCAGGGGTTGGGCCCCTGGAGCTGGTGTTCGGGCCCCCAGGGGTTGGGCCCCTGGAGCTGGTGTTGGGGCCCCCAGGGTTTGGGCCCCTGGAGCTGGTGTTGGGGCCCCCAGGGTTGGGCCCCTGGAGCTGGTGTTGGGGCCCCCAGGGGTTGGGCCCCTGGAGCTGGTGTTGGGGCCCCCAGGGGTTGGGCCCCTGGAGCTGGTGTTGGGGCCCCCAGGGGTTGGGCCCCTGGAGCTGGTGTTGGGGCCCCCAGGGTTTGGGCCCCTGGAGCTGGTGTTGGGGCCCCCAGGGTTTGGGCCCCTGGAGCTGGTGTTGGGGCCCCCAGGGGTTGGGCCCCTGGAGCTATGGTTCGGGCCCCCAGGGGTTGGGCCCCTGGAGCTGGTGTTGGGGCCCCCAGGGTTTGGGCCCCTGGAGCTGGTGTTGGGGCCCCCAGGGGTTGGGCCCCTGGAGTTGGTGTTGGGGCCCCAGGGGTTGGGCCCCTGGAGCTGGTGTTGGGGCCCCCAGGGTTTGGGCCCCTGGAGCTGGTGTTGGGGCCCCCAGGGTTTGGGCCCCTGGAGCTGGTGGTGGGGCCCCCAGGGGTTGGGCCCCTGGAGCTGGTGTTGGGGCCCCCAGGGGTTGGGCCCCTGGAGCTGGTGTTGGGGCCCCCAGGGTTTGGGCCCCTGGAGCTGGTGTTGGGGCCCCCAGGGTTTGGCCCCTGGAGGTGTGGTTGGGGCCCCCAGGGTTTGGGCCCCTGGAGCTGGTGTTGGGGCCCCCAGGGTTTGGGCCCCTGGAGCTGGTGTTGGGGCCCCCAGGGTTTGGGCCCCTGGAGCTATGGTTCGGGCCCCCAGGGTTGGGCCCCTGGAGCTGGTGTTGGGGCCCCCAGGGTTTGGGCCCCTGGAGCTGGTGTTGGGGCCCCCAGGGTTTGGGCCCCTGGAGCTGGTGTTGGGGCCCCCAGGGGTTGGGCCCCTGGAGCTGGTGTTGGGGCCCCCAGGGGTTTGGGCCCCTGGAGCTGGTGTTGGGGCCCCCAGGGTTTGGGCCCCTGGAGCTGGTGTTGGGGCCCCCAGGGTTGGGCCCCTGGAGCTGTGGTTGGGGCCCCCAGGGGTTGGGCCCCTGGAGCTGGTGTTGGGGCCCCCAGGGGTTGGGCCCCTGGAGCTGGTGTTGGGGCCCCCAGGGGTTGGGCCCCTGGAGCTGGTGTTGGGGCCCCCAGGGTTTGGGCCCCTGGAGCTGGTGTTGGGGCCCCCAGGGTTGGGCCCCTGGAGCTGGTGTTGGGGCCCCCAGGGTTGGGCCCCTGGAGCTGGTGTTGGGGCCCCCAGGGTTTGGGCCCCTGGAGCTGGTGTTGGGGCCCCCAGGGGTTGGGCCCCTGGAGCTGGTGGTTGGGGCCCCCAGGGGTTGGGCCCCTGGAGCTGGTGTTGGGGCCCCCAGGGTTTGGGCCCCTGGAGCTGGTGTTGGGGCCCCCAGGGTTTGGGCCCCTGGAGCTGGTGTTGGGGCCCCCAGGGGTTGGGCCCCTGGAGCTGGTGTTGGGGCCCCCAGGGGTTGGGCCCCTGGAGCTGGTGTTGGGGCCCCCAGGGGTTGGGCCCCTGGAGCTGGTGTTGGGGCCCCCAGGGGTTGGGCCCCTGGAGCTATGGTTCGGGCCCCCAGGGTTTGGGCCCCTGGAGCTGGTGTTGGGGCCCCCAGGGGTTGGGCCCCTGGAGCTGGTGTTGGGGCCCCCAGGGGTTGGGCCCCTGGAGTTGGTGTTGGGGCCCCCAGGGTTTGGGCCCCTGGAGCTGGTGTTGGGGCCCCCAGGGGTTGGGCCCCTGGAGCTGGTGTTGGGGCCCCCAGGGTTTGGGCCCCTGGAGCTGGTGTTGGGGCCCCCAGGGTTTGGGCCCCTGGAGCTGGTGTTGGGGCCCCCAGGGGTTGGGCCCCTGGAGCTATGGTTTGGGGCCCCCAGGGTTTGGGCCCCTGGAGCTGGTGTTGGGGCCCCCAGGGGTTGGGCCCCTGGAGCTGGTGTTGGGGCCCCCAGGGGTTGGGCCCCTGGAGCTGGTTTGGGCCCCCAGGGGTTGGGCCCCTGGAGCTGGTGTTGGGGCCCCCAGGGTTGGGCCCCTGGAGCTGGTGTTGGGGCCCCCAGGGTTTGGGCCCCTGGAGCTGGTGTTGGGGCCCCCAGGGTTTGGGCCCCTGGAGCTATGGTTCGGGCCCCCAGGGGTTGGGCCCCTGGAGCTGGTGTTGGGGCCCCCAGGGTTTGGGCCCCTGGAGCTGGTGTTGGGGCCCCCAGGGGTTGGGCCCCTGGAGCTATGGTTCGGGCCCCCAGGGGTTGGGCCCCTGGAGCTGGTGTTGGGGCCCCCAGGGTTTGGGCCCCTGGAGCTGGTGTTGGGGCCCCCAGGGGTTGGGCCCCTGGAGCTATGTTCGGGCCCCCAGGGGTTGGGCCCCTGGAGCTGGTGTTGGGGCCCCCAGGGTTTGGGCCCCTGGAGCTGGTGTTGGGGCCCCCAGGGTTGGGCCCCTGGAGCTGGTGTTGGGGCCCCCAGGGTTGGGCCCCTGGAGCTGGTGTTGGGGCCCCCAGGGTTTGGGCCCCTGGAGCTGGTGTTGGGGCCCCCAGGGTTTGGGCCCCTGGAGCTGGTGGTTCGGGCCCCCAGGGGTTGGGCCCCTGGAGCTGGTTTTGGGGCCCCCAGGGTTGGGCCCCTGGAGCTATGGTTGGGGCCCCCAGGGGTTGGGCCCCTGGAGCTGGTGTTGGGGCCCCCAGGGGTTGGGCCCCTGGAGCTGGTGTTGGGGCCCCCAGGGTTGGGCCCCTGGAGCTATGTTCGGGCCCCCAGGGTTTGGGCCCCTGGAGCTGGTGTTGGGGCCCCCAGGGTTTGGGCCCCTGGAGCTGGTGTTGGGGCCCCCAGGGTTGGGCCCCTGGAGCTATGGTTCGGGCCCCCAGGGGTTGGGCCCCTGGAGCTGGTGTTGGGGCCCCCAGGGTTTGGGCCCCTGGAGCTGGTGTTGGGGCCCCCAGGGGTTGGGCCCCTGGAGCTGGTGTTGGGGCCCCCAGGGTTTGGGCCCCTGGAGCTGGTGTTGGGGCCCCCAGGGTTGGGCCCCTGGAGCTGGTGTTGGGGCCCCCAGGGGTTGGGCCCCTGGAGCTGGTGGTTGGGGCCCCCAGGGTTTGGGCCCCTGGAGCTGGTGTTGGGGCCCCCAGGGGTTGGGCCCCTGGAGCTGGTGTTGGGGCCCCCAGGGGTTGGGCCCCTGGAGCTGGTGTTGGGGCCCCCAGGGGTTGGGCCCCTGGAGCTGGTGTTGGGGCCCCCAGGGGTTGGGCCCCTGGAGCTGGTGTTGGGGCCCCCAGGGTTTGGGCCCCTGGAGCTGGTGGTTGGGGCCCCCAGGGGTTGGGCCCCTGGAGCTGGTGTTGGGGCCCCCAGGGGTTGGGCCCCTGGAGCTGGTGTTGGGGCCCCCAGGGTTTGGGCCCCTGGAGCTGGTGTTGGGGCCCCCAGGGGTTGGGCCCCTGGAGCTATGGTTCGGGCCCCCAGGGGTTGGGCCCCTGGAGCTGGTGTTGGGGCCCCCAGGGTTTGGGCCCCTGGAGCTGGTGTTGGGGCCCCCAGGGTTTGGGCCCCTGGAGCTGGTGTTGGGGCCCCCAGGGGTTGGGCCCCTGGAGCTGGTGTTGGGGCCCCCAGGGTTTGGGCCCCTGGAGCTGTGGGGGGGGTTGGGCCCCTGGAGCTGGTGTTGGGGCCCCCAGGGGTTGGGCCCCTGGAGCTGGTGTTGGGGCCCCCAGGGTTTGGGCCCCTGGAGCTGGTGTTGGGGCCCCCAGGGTTTGGGCCCCTGGAGCTGGTGTTGGGGCCCCCAGGGGTTGGGCCCCTGGAGCTGGTGTTGGGGCCCCCAGGGTTTGGGCCCCTGGAGCTGGTGTTGGGGCCCCCAGGGGTTGGGCCCCTGGAGCTATGGTGTTGGGGCCCCCAGGGTTGGGCCCCTGGAGCTGGTGTTGGGGCCCCCAGGGGTTGGGCCCCTGGAGCTGGTGTTGGGGCCCCCAGGGTTTGGGCCCCTGGAGCTGGTGTTGGGGCCCCCAGGGTTTGGGCCCCTGGAGCTGGTGTTGGGGCCCCCAGGGGTTGGGCCCCTGGAGCTGGTGTTGGGGCCCCAGGGTTTGGGCCCCTGGAGCTGGTGTTGGGGCCCCCAGGGGTTGGGCCCCTGGAGCTATGGTTCGGGCCCCCAGGGTTTGGGCCCCTGGAGCTGGTGTTGGGGCCCCCAGGGTTTGGGCCCCTGGAGCTGGTGTTGGGGCCCCCAGGGGTTGGGCCCCTGGAGCTATGGTTCGGGCCCCCAGGGGTTGGGCCCCTGGAGCTGGTGTTGGGGCCCCCAGGGTTTGGGCCCCTGGAGCTGGTGTTGGGGCCCCCAGGGGTTGGGCCCCTGGAGCTGGTGGTTCGGGCCCCCAGGGTTTGGCCCCTGGAGCTGGTGTTGGGGCCCCCAGGGGTTGGGCCCCTGGAGCTATGTTTCGGGCCCCCAGGGTTTGGGCCCCTGGAGCTGGTGTTGGGGCCCCCAGGGTTTGGGCCCCTGGAGCTGGTGTTGGGGCCCCCAGGGGTTGGGCCCCTGGAGCTATGGTTCGGGCCCCCAGGGGTTGGGCCCCTGGAGCTGGTGTTGGGGCCCCCAGGGGTTGGGCCCCTGGAGCTGGTGGTTGGGGCCCCCAGGGGTTGGGCCCCTGGAGCTGGTGTTGGGGCCCCCAGGGGTTGGGCCCCTGGAGCTGGTGTTGGGGCCCCCAGGGTTTGGGCCCCTGGAGCTGGTGTTGGGGCCCCCAGGGGTTGGGCCCCTGGAGCTATGGTTCGGGCCCCCAGGGTTTGGGCCCCTGGAGCTGGTGTTGGGGCCCCCAGGGTTGGGCCCCTGGAGCTGGTGTTGGGGCCCCCAGGGTTTGGGCCCCTGGAGCTATGGTTCGGGCCCCCAGGGGTTGGGCCCCTGGAGCTGGTGTTGGGGCCCCCAGGGTATGGGCCCCTGGAGCTGGTGTTGGGGCCCCCAGGGTTTGGGCCCCTGGAGCTGGTGTTGGGCCCCCAGGGGTTGGGCCCCTGGAGCTGGTGTTGGGGCCCCCAGGGTTTGGGCCCCTGGAGCTGGTGTTGGGGCCCCCAGGGTTTGGGCCCCTGGAGCTGGTGTTGGGGCCCCCAGGGGTTGGGCCCCTGGAGTTGGTGTTGGGGCCCCCAGGGTTTGGGCCCCTGGAGCTGGTGTTGGGGCCCCCAGGGGTTGGGCCCCTGGAGCTGGTGTTGGGGCCCCCAGGGTTTGGGCCCCTGGAGCTGGTGTTGGGGCCCCCAGGGGTTGGGCCCCTGGAGCTGGTGTTGGGGCCCCCAGGGGTTGGGCCCCTGGAGCTGGTGTTGGGGCCCCCAGGGGTTGGGCCCCTGGAGCTGGTGTTGGGGCCCCCAGGGTTTGGGCCCCTGGAGCTGGTGTTGGGGCCCCCAGGGTTTGGGCCCCTGGAGCTGGTGTTGGGGCCCCCAGGGTTTGGGCCCCTGGAGCTGGTGTTGGGGCCCCCAGGGTTTGGGCCCCTGGAGCTGGTGTTGGGGCCCCCAGGGGTTGGGCCCCTGGAGCTGGTGTTGGGGCCCCCAGGGTTTGGGCCCCTGGAGCTGGTGTTGGGGCCCCCAGGGTTTGGGCCCCTGGAGCTATGGTTGGGGCCCCCAGGGGTTGGGCCCCTGGAGCTGGTGTTGGGGCCCCCAGGGTTTGGGCCCCTGGAGCTGGTGTTGGGGCCCCCAGGGGTTGGGCCCCTGGAGCTATGGTTCGGGCCCCCAGGGTTTGGGCCCCTGGAGCTGGTGTTGGGGCCCCCAGGGTTTGGGCCCCTGGAGCTGGTGTTGGGGCCCCCAGGGTTTGGGCCCCTGGAGCTGGTGTTGGGGCCCCCAGGGGTTGGGCCCCTGGAGCTATGGTTCGGGCCCCCAGGGGTTGGGCCCCTGGAGCTGGTGTTGGGGCCCCCAGGGTTTGGGCCCCTGGAGCTGGTGTTGGGGCCCCCAGGGTTTGGGCCCCTGGAGCTATGGTTCGGGCCCCCAGGGTTTGGGCCCCTGGAGCTGGTGTTGGGGCCCCCAGGGGTTGGGCCCCTGGAGCTGGTGTTGGGGCCCCCAGGGTTTGGGCCCCTGGAGCTGGTGTTGGGGCCCCCAGGGTTTGGGCCCCTGGAGCTGGTGTTGGGGCCCCCAGGGTTTGGGCCCCTGGAGCTATGGTTCGGGCCCCCAGGGGTTGGGCCCCTGGAGCTGGTGTTGGGGCCCCCAGGGTTTGGGCCCCTGGAGCTGGTGTTGGGGCCCCCAGGGTTTGGGCCCCTGGAGCTGGTGTTGGGGCCCCCAGGGGTTGGGCCCCTGGAGCTGTGGTTGGGGCCCCCAGGGTTTGGGCCCCTGGAGCTGGTGTTGGGGCCCCCAGGGGTTGGGCCCCTGGAGCTGGTGTTGGGGCCCCCAGGGTTTGGGCCCCTGGAGCTGGTGTTGGGGCCCCCAGGGGTTGGGCCCCTGGAGCTGGTGTTGGGGCCCCCAGGGGTTGGGCCCCTGGAGCTGGTGTTGGGGCCCCCAGGGTTTGGGCCCCTGGAGCTGGTGTTGGGGCCCCCAGGGTTGGGCCCCTGGAGCTGGTGTTGGGGCCCCCAGGGGTTGGGCCCCTGGAGCTGGTGTTGGGGCCCCCAGGGGTTGGGCCCCTGGAGCTGGTGTTGGGGCCCCCAGGGGTTGGGCCCCTGGAGCTGGTGTTGGGGCCCCCAGGGGTTGGGCCCCTGGAGCTGGTGTTGGGGCCCCCAGGGTTTGGGCCCCTGGAGCTGGTGTTGGGGCCCCCAGGGTTGGGCCCCTGGAGCTGGTGTTGGGGCCCCCAGGGTTGGGCCCCTGGAGCTGGTGGTTGGGGCCCCAGGGTTTGGGCCCCTGGAGCTGGTGTTGGGGCCCCCAGGGGTTGGGCCCCTGGAGCTATGGTTCGGGCCCCCAGGGGTTGGGCCCCTGGAGCTGGTGTTGGGGCCCCCAGGGTTTGGGCCCCTGGAGCTGGTGTTGGGGCCCCCAGGGGTTGGGCCCCTGGAGCTATGGTTCGGGCCCCCAGGGGTTGGGCCCCTGGAGCTGGTGTTGGGGCCCCCAGGGTTGGGCCCCTGGAGCTGGTGTTGGGGCCCCCAGGGGTTGGGCCCCTGGAGCTATGTTCGGGCCCCCAGGGGTTGGGCCCCTGGAGCTGGTGTTGGGGCCCCCAGGGTTTGGGCCCCTGGAGCTATGGTTGGGGCCCCCAGGGGTTGGGCCCCTGGAGCTGGTGTTGGGGCCCCCAGGGTTTGGGCCCCTGGAGCTGGTGTTGGGGCCCCCAGGGGTTGGGCCCCTGGAGCTATGGTTCGGGCCCCCAGGGTTTGGGCCCCTGGAGCTGGTGTTGGGGCCCCCAGGGTTTGGGCCCCTGGAGCTGGTGTTGGGGCCCCCAGGGGTTGGGCCCCTGGAGCTGGTGTTGGGGCCCCCAGGGTTGGGCCCCTGGAGCTGGTGTTGGGGCCCCCAGGGTTTGGGCCCCTGGAGCTGGTGTTGGGGCCCCCAGGGGTTTGGGCCCCTGGAGCTATGGTTCGGGCCCCCAGGGGTTGGGCCCCTGGAGCTGGTGTTGGGGCCCCCGGGGTTGGGCCCCTGGAGCTGGTGTTGGGGCCCCCAGGGTTTGGGCCCCTGGAGCTGGTGTTTCGGGCCCCCAGGGGTTGGGCCCCTGGAGCTGGTGTTGGGGCCCCCAGGGGTTGGGCCCCTGGAGCTTGGGTTGGGGCCCCCAGGGGTTGGGCCCCTGGAGCTGGTGTTGGGGCCCCCAGGGTTTGGGCCCCTGGAGCTGGTGTTGGGGCCCCCAGGGTTTGGGCCCCTGGAGCTGGTGTTGGGGCCCCCAGGGGTTGGGCCCCTGGAGCTGGTGTTGGGGCCCCCAGGGTTGGGCCCCTGGAGTTGGTGTTGGGGCCCCCAGGGTTTGGGCCCCTGGAGCTGGTGTTGGGGCCCCCAGGGGTTGGGCCCCTGGAGCTATGGTTCGGGCCCCCAGGGGTTGGGCCCCTGGAGCTGGTGTTGGGGCCCCCAGGGGTTGGGCCCCTGGAGCTGTGGTTGGGGCCCCCAGGGTTTGGGCCCCTGGAGCTGGTGTTGGGGCCCCCAGGGGTTGGGCCCCTGGAGCTATGTTGGGGCCCCCAGGGGTTGGGCCCCTGGAGCTGGTGTTGGGGCCCCCAGGGGTTGGGCCCCTGGAGCTGGTGTTGGGGCCCCCAGGGTTTGGGCCCCTGGAGCTGGTGTTGGGGCCCCCAGGGGTTGGGCCCCTGGAGCTGGTGTTGGGGCCCCCAGGGGTTGGGCCCCTGGAGCTATGTTGGGGCCCCCAGGGGTTGGGCCCCTGGAGCTGGTGTTGGGGCCCCCAGGGGTTGGGCCCCTGGAGTTGGTGTTGGGGCCCCCAGGGTTTGGGCCCCTGGAGCTGGTGTTGGGGCCCCCAGGGTTTGGGCCCCTGGAGCTGGTGTTGGGGCCCCCAGGGTTGGGCCCCTGGAGCTGGTGTTGGGGCCCCCAGGGGTTGGGCCCCTGGAGCTGGTGTTGGGGCCCCCAGGGTTGGGCCCCTGGAGCTGGTGTTGGGGCCCCCAGGGGTTGGGCCCCTGGAGCTGGTGTTGGGGCCCCCAGGGGTTGGGCCCCTGGAGCTGGTGTTGGGGCCCCCAGGGTTTGGGCCCCTGGAGCTGGTGTTGGGGCCCCCAGGGGTTGGGCCCCTGGAGCTGGTGTTGGGGCCCCCAGGGGTTGGGCCCCTGGAGCTGGTGTTGGGGCCCCCAGGGGTTGGGCCCCTGGAGGTGGTGTTGGGGCCCCCAGGGGTTGGGCCCCTGGAGCTGGTGTTGGGGCCCCCAGGGTTTGGGCCCCTGGAGCTGGTGTTGGGGCCCCAGGGGTTGGGCCCCTGGAGCTGGTGTTGGGCCCCCAGGGTTTGGGCCCCTGGAGCTATGTTGGGGCCCCCAGGGGTTGGGCCCCTGGAGCTGGTGTTGGGGCCCCCAGGGTTGGGCCCCTGGAGCTGGTGTTGGGGCCCCCAGGGGTTGGGCCCCTGGAGCTGGTGTTGGGGCCCCCAGGGGTTGGGCCCCTGGAGCTGGTGTTGGGGCCCCCAGGGTTTGGGCCCCTGGAGCTGGTGTTGGGGCCCCCAGGGTTTGGGCCCCTGGAGCTGGTGTTGGGGCCCCCAGGGGTTGGGCCCCTGGAGCTGGTGTTGGGGCCCCCAGGGGTTGGGCCCCTGGAGCTGGTGGTTGGGGCCCCCAGGGTTTGGGCCCCTGGAGCTGGTGTTGGGGCCCCCAGGGGTTGGGCCCCTGGAGCTGGTGTTGGGCCCCCAGGGGTTGGGCCCCTGGAGCTGGTGTTGGGGCCCCCAGGGTTTGGGCCCCTGGAGCTGGTGTTGGGGCCCCCAGGGGTTGGGCCCCTGGAGCTATGGTGTTGGGGCCCCCAGGGTTTGGGCCCCTGGAGCTGGTGTTGGGGCCCCCAGGGGTTGGGCCCCTGGAGCTATGGTTCGGGCCCCCAGGGGTTGGGCCCCTGGAGCTGGTGTTGGGGCCCCCAGGGTTTGGGCCCCTGGAGCTGGTGTTGGGGCCCCCAGGGGTTGGGCCCCTGGAGCTATGGTTCGGGCCCCCAGGGTTTGGGCCCCTGGAGCTGGTGTTGGGGCCCCCAGGGGTTGGGCCCCTGGAGCTGGTGTTGGGGCCCCCAGGGGTTGGGCCCCTGGAGCTGGTGTTGGGGCCCCCAGGGTTTGGGCCCCTGGAGCTGGTGTTGGGGCCCCCAGGGTTTGGGCCCCTGGAGCTGGTGTTGGGGCCCCCAGGGTTTGGGCCCCTGGAGCTGGTGTTGGGGCCCCCAGGGTTTGGGCCCCTGGAGCTGGTGTTGGGGCCCCCAGGGTTTGGGCCCCTGGAGCTGGTGTTGGGGCCCCCAGGGTTTGGGCCCCTGGAGCTGGTGTTGGGGCCCCCAGGGTTTGGGCCCCTGGAGCTGGTGTTGGGCCCCCAGGGTTTGGGCCCCTGGAGCTATGGTTGGGGCCCCCAGGGGTTGGGCCCCTGGAGCTGGTGTTGGGGCCCCCAGGGTTTGGGCCCCTGGAGCTGGTGTTGGGGCCCCCAGGGTTTGGGCCCCTGGAGCTGGTGTTGGGGCCCCCAGGGGTTGGGCCCCTGGAGCTGGTGTTGGGGCCCCCAGGGTTGGGCCCCTGGAGTTGGTGTTGGGGCCCCCAGGGTTTGGGCCCCTGGAGCTGGTGTTGGGGCCCCCAGGGGTTGGGCCCCTGGAGCTGGTGGTTGGGGCCCCCAGGGGTTGGGCCCCTGGAGCTGGTGTTGGGGCCCCCAGGGGTTGGGCCCCTGGAGCTGGTGTTGGGGCCCCCAGGGGTTGGGCCCCTGGAGCTATGGTTCGGGCCCCCAGGGGTTGGGCCCCTGGAGCTGGTGTTGGGGCCCCCAGGGGTTGGGCCCCTGGAGTTGGTGTTGGGGCCCCCAGGGTTTGGGCCCCTGGAGCTGGTGTTGGGGCCCCCAGGGTTGGGCCCCTGGAGTTGGTGTTGGGGCCCCCAGGGTTGGGCCCCTGGAGCTGGTGTTGGGGCCCCCAGGGTTTGGGCCCCTGGAGCTGGTGTTGGGGCCCCCAGGGTTGGGCCCCTGGAGCTGGTGTTGGGCCCCCAGGGTTTGGGCCCCTGGAGCTGGTGTTGGGGCCCCCAGGGTTTGGGCCCCTGGAGCTGGTGTTGGGGCCCCCAGGGGTTGGGCCCCTGGAGCTGGTGTTGGGGCCCCCAGGGGTTTGGGCCCCTGGAGCTGGTGTTGGGGCCCCCAGGGTTTGGGCCCCTGGAGCTGGTGGTTCGGGCCCCCAGGGTTTGGGCCCCTGGAGCTGGTGTTGGGGCCCCCAGGGGTTGGGCCCCTGGAGCTGGTGTTGGGGCCCCCAGGGTTTGGGCCCCTGGAGCTGGTGTTGGGGCCCCCAGGGGTTGGGCCCCTGGAGCTATGGTTCGGGCCCCCAGGGGTTGGGCCCCTGGAGCTGGTGTTGGGGCCCCCAGGGTTTGGGCCCCTGGAGCTGGTGTTGGGGCCCCCAGGGGTTGGGCCCCTGGAGCTATGGTTCGGGCCCCCAGGGGTTGGGCCCCTGGAGCTGGTGTTGGGGCCCCCAGGGGTTGGGCCCCTGGAGCTGGTGTTGGGGCCCCCAGGGTTTGGGCCCCTGGAGCTGGTGTTGGGGCCCCCAGGGTTTGGGCCCCTGGAGCTGGTGTTGGGGCCCCCAGGGTTTGGGCCCCTGGAGGTGGGGTTGGGGCCCCCAGGGGTTGGGCCCCTGGAGCTGGTGTTGGGGCCCCCAGGGTTTGGGCCCCTGGAGCTGGTGTTGGGGCCCCCAGGGTTGGGCCCCTGGAGCTGGTGTTGGGGCCCCCAGGGGTTGGGCCCCTGGAGCTGGTGTTGGGGCCCCCAGGGGTTGGGCCCCTGGAGCTGGTGTTGGGGCCCCCAGGGTTTGGGCCCCTGGAGCTGGTGTTGGGGCCCCCAGGGGTTGGGCCCCTGGAGCTATGGTTCGGGCCCCCAGGGGTTGGGCCCCTGGAGCTGGTGTTGGGGCCCCCAGGGGTTGGGCCCCTGGAGCTGGTGTTGGGGCCCCCAGGGTTTGGGCCCCTGGAGCTGGTGTTGGGGCCCCCAGGGTTTGGGCCCCTGGAGCTGGGTTCGGGCCCCCAGGGGTTGGGCCCCTGGAGCTGGTGTTGGGGCCCCCAGGGGTTGGGCCCCTGGAGCTGGTGTTGGGGCCCCCAGGGGTTGGGCCCCTGGAGCTGGTGTTGGGGCCCCCAGGGTTTGGGCCCCTGGAGCTGGTGTTGGGGCCCCCAGGGTTGGGCCCCTGGAGCTGGAGTTGGGGCCCCCAGGGTTGGGCCCCTGGAGCTGGTGTTGGGGCCCCCAGGGGTTGGGCCCCTGGAGCTATGGTTCGGGCCCCCAGGGGTTTGGGCCCCTGGAGCTGGTGTTGGGGCCCCCAGGGTTTGGGCCCCTGGAGCTGGTGTTGGGGCCCCCAGGGGTTGGGCCCCTGGAGCTATGGTGTTGGGGCCCCCAGGGTTTGGGCCCCTGGAGCTGGTGTTGGGGCCCCCAGGGGTTGGGCCCCTGGAGCTGGTGTTGGGGCCCCCAGGGTTTGGGCCCCTGGAGCTGGTGTTGGGGCCCCCAGGGTTTGGGCCCCTGGAGCTGGTGTTGGGGCCCCCAGGGTTTGGGCCCCTGGAGCTGGTGTTGGGGCCCCCAGGGGTTGGGCCCCTGGAGCTGGTGTTGGGGCCCCCAGGGTTTGGGCCCCTGGAGCTGGTGTTGGGGCCCCCAGGGTTGGGCCCCTGGAGCTGGTGTTGGGGCCCCCAGGGGTTGGGCCCCTGGAGCTATGGTTCGGGCCCCCAGGGTTTGGGCCCCTGGAGCTGGTGTTGGGGCCCCCAGGGTTTGGGCCCCTGGAGCTGGTGTTGGGGCCCCCAGGGGTTGGGCCCCTGGAGCTATGGTTCGGGCCCCCAGGGTTTGGGCCCCTGGAGCTGGTGTTGGGGCCCCCAGGGTTTGGGCCCCTGGAGCTGGTGTTGGGGCCCCCAGGGGTTGGGCCCCTGGAGCTATGGTTCGGGCCCCCAGGGTTTGGGCCCCTGGAGCTGGTGTTGGGGCCCCCAGGGTTTGGGCCCCTGGAGCTATGGTTCGGGCCCCCAGGGGTTGGGCCCCTGGAGCTGGTGTTGGGGCCCCCAGGGGTTGGGCCCCTGGAGCTGGTGTTGGGGCCCCCAGGGGTTGGGCCCCTGGAGCTGGTGTTGGGGCCCCCAGGGTTGGGCCCCTGGAGCTGGTGTTGGGGCCCCCAGGGGTTGGGCCCCTGGAGCTGGTGTTGGGGCCCCCAGGGTTGGGCCCCTGGAGCTATGGTTGGGGCCCCCAGGGGTTGGGCCCCTGGAGCTGGTGTTGGGGCCCCCAGGGTTGGGCCCCTGGAGCTATGGTTCGGGCCCCCAGGGGTTGGGCCCCTGGAGCTGGTGTTGGGGCCCCCAGGGGTTGGGCCCCTGGAGCTGGTGTTGGGGCCCCCAGGGTTTGGGCCCCTGGAGCTGGTGTTGGGGCCCCCAGGGGTTGGGCCCCTGGAGCTGGTGTTGGGGCCCCCAGGGGTTGGGCCCCTGGAGCTGGTGTTGGGCCCCCAGGGGTTGGGCCCCTGGAGCTGGTGTTGGGGCCCCCAGGGGTTGGGCCCCTGGAGCTATGGTTTGGGGCCCCCAGGGGTTGGGCCCCTGGAGCTGGTGTTGGGGCCCCCAGGGGTTGGGCCCCTGGAGCTATGGTTCGGGCCCCCAGGGTTTGGGCCCCTGGAGCTGGTGTTGGGGCCCCCAGGGTTTGGGCCCCTGGAGCTGGGTTGGGGCCCCCAGGGGTTGGGCCCCTGGAGCTGGTGTTGGGGCCCCCAGGGGTTGGGCCCCTGGAGCTGGTGTTGGGGCCCCCAGGGTTTGGGCCCCTGGAGCTGGTGTTGGGGCCCCCAGGGGTTTGGCCCCTGGAGCTGGTGTTGGGGCCCCCAGGGGTTGGGCCCCTGGAGCTATGGTTCGGGCCCCCAGGGTTTGGGCCCCTGGAGCTGGTGTTGGGGCCCCCAGGGGTTGGGCCCCTGGAGCTGGTGTTGGGGCCCCCAGGGTTTGGGCCCCTGGAGCTGGTGTTGGGGCCCCCAGGGGTTGGGCCCCTGGAGCTGGTGTTGGGGCCCCCAGGGTTTGGGCCCCTGGAGCTGGTGTTGGGGCCCCCAGGGTTTGGGCCCCTGGAGCTGGTGTTGGGGCCCCCAGGGGTTGGGCCCCTGGAGCTGGTGTTGGGGCCCCCAGGGTTTGGGCCCCTGGAGCTGGTGTTGGGGCCCCCAGGGGTTGGGCCCCTGGAGCTATGGTTCGGGCCCCCAGGGGTTGGGCCCCTGGAGCTGGTGTTGGGGCCCCCAGGGTTTGGGCCCCTGGAGCTGGTGTTGGGGCCCCCAGGGGTTGGGCCCCTGGAGCTATGGTTCGGGCCCCCAGGGGTTGGGCCCCTGGAGCTGGTGTTGGGGCCCCCAGGGGTTGGGCCCCTGGAGCTATGGTTCGGGCCCCCAGGGTTTGGGCCCCTGGAGCTGGTGTTGGGGCCCCCAGGGTTTGGGCCCCTGGAGCTTGGTTTGGGCCCCCAGGGTTTGGGCCCCTGGAGCTGGTGTTGGGGCCCCCAGGGGTTGGGCCCCTGGAGCTGGTGTTGGGGCCCCCAGGGGTTGGGCCCCTGGAGCTGGTGTTGGGGCCCCCAGGGTTTGGGCCCCTGGAGCTGGTGTTGGGCCCCCAGGGGTTGGGCCCCTGGAGCTATGGTTCGGGGCCCCCAGGGGTTGGGCCCCTGGAGCTGGTGTTGGGGCCCCCAGGGGTTTGGGCCCCTGGAGCTGGTGTTGGGGCCCCCAGGGTTTGGGCCCCTGGAGCTGGTGTTGGGGCCCCCAGGGGTTGGGCCCCTGGAGCTATGGTTCGGGCCCCCAGGGGTTGGGCCCCTGGAGCTGGTGTTGGGGCCCCCAGGGGTTTGGGCCCCTGGAGCTGGTGTTGGGGCCCCCAGGGTTGGGCCCCTGGAGCTATGGTTCGGGCCCCCAGGGGTTGGGCCCCTGGAGCTGGTGTTGGGCCCCCAGGGTTTGGGCCCCTGGAGCTTGGTGTTGGGGCCCCCAGGGGTTGGGCCCCTGGAGCTGGTGTTGGGGCCCCCAGGGGTTGGGCCCCTGGAGCTGGTGTTGGGGCCCCCAGGGGTTGGGCCCCTGGAGCTGGTGTTGGGGCCCCCAGGGGTTGGGCCCCTGGAGCTGGTGTTGGGGCCCCCAGGGTTTGGGCCCCTGGAGCTGGTGTTGGGGCCCCCAGGGTTTGGGCCCCTGGAGCTGGTGTTGGGGCCCCCAGGGGTTGGGCCCCTGGAGCTGGTGTTGGGGCCCCCAGGGTTTGGGCCCCTGGAGCTGGTGTTGGGGCCCCCAGGGGTTGGGCCCCTGGAGCTGGTTTGGGCCCCCAGGGTTTGGGCCCCTGGAGCTGGTGTTGGGGCCCCCAGGGGTTGGGCCCCTGGAGCTGGTGTTGGGGCCCCCAGGGGTTGGGCCCCTGGAGCTATGGTTGGGGCCCCCAGGGTTTGGGCCCCTGGAGCTGGTGTTGGGGCCCCCAGGGTTGGGCCCCTGGAGCTGGTGTTGGGGCCCCCAGGGGTTGGGCCCCTGGAGCTATGGTGTTGGGGCCCCCAGGGGTTGGGCCCCTGGAGCTGGTGTTGGGGCCCCCAGGGTTTGGGCCCCTGGAGCTGGTGTTGGGGCCCCCAGGGTTTGGGCCCCTGGAGCTGGTGTTGGGGCCCCCAGGGGTTGGGCCCCTGGAGCTGGTGTTGGGGCCCCCAGGGTTTGGGCCCCTGGAGCTGGTGTTGGGGCCCCCAGGGTTTGGGCCCCTGGAGCTGGTTTGGGGCCCCCAGGGGTTGGGCCCCTGGAGCTGGTTTGGGGCCCCCAGGGTTTGGGCCCCTGGAGCTGGTGTTGGGGCCCCCAGGGTTTGGGCCCCTGGAGCTGGTGTTGGGGCCCCCAGGGGTTGGGCCCCTGGAGCTATGGTGTTGGGGCCCCCAGGGTTTGGGCCCCTGGAGCTGGTGTTGGGGCCCCCAGGGGTTGGGCCCCTGGAGCTGGTGTTGGGGCCCCCAGGGTTTGGGCCCCTGGAGCTGGTGTTGGGGCCCCCAGGGTTTGGGCCCCTGGAGCTGGTGTTGGGCCCCCAGGGGTTGGGCCCCTGGAGCTGGTGTTGGGGCCCCCAGGGGTTGGGCCCCTGGAGCTGGTGTTGGGGCCCCCAGGGTTTGGGCCCCTGGAGCTGGTGTTGGGGCCCCCAGGGGTTGGGCCCCTGGAGCTATGGTTGGGCCCCCAGGGGTTGGGCCCCTGGAGCTGGTGTTGGGGCCCCCAGGGTTTGGGCCCCTGGAGCTGGTGTTGGGGCCCCCAGGGGTTGGGCCCCTGGAGCTATGGTTCGGGCCCCCAGGGGTTGGGCCCCTGGAGCTGGTGTTGGGGCCCCCAGGGTTTGGGCCCCTGGAGCTGGTGTTGGGGCCCCCAGGGGTTGGGCCCCTGGAGCTGGTGTTGGGGCCCCCAGGGGTTGGGCCCCTGGAGCTATGGTTTGGGCCCCCAGGGTTTGGGCCCCTGGAGCTGGTGTTGGGGCCCCCAGGGTTTGGGCCCCTGGAGTTGGTGTTGGGGCCCCCAGGGTTTGGGCCCCTGGAGCTGGTGGTTGGGCCCCCAGGGGTTGGGCCCCTGGAGCTGGTGTTGGGCCCCCAGGGGTTGGGCCCCTGGAGTTGGTGTTGGGGCCCCCAGGGTTTGGGCCCCTGGAGCTATGGTTGGCCCCCAGGGGTTGGGCCCCTGGAGCTGGTGTTGGGGCCCCCAGGGTTTGGGCCCCTGGAGTTGGTGTTGGGGCCCCCAGGGTTTGGGCCCCTGGAGCTATGGTTCGGGCCCCCAGGGGTTGGGCCCCTGGATTTGGTGTTGGGGCCCCCAGGGTTTGGGCCCCTGGAGCTGGTGTTGGGGCCCCCAGGGTTTGGGCCCCTGGAGTTGGTGTTGGGGCGCCAGG
>NW_026114760.1:0-47879 GCF_025201925.1 Gopherus flavomarginatus | reverse complement strand
CCAGGGGTTAGGTCCTTGGAGCTATGGTTCGGACGCTCAGGGGTTGGTCCCCTGGAGCTATGGTTCGGGCGCTCAGGGGTTGGGCCCCTGAAGCTGGTGTTGGGGCCCTGAGGGGTTGGGCCGCTGGAGCTGGTGTTGGGGCCCCAGGGGTTAGACCCCTGGAGCTATGGTTCTGGCGCTCAGGTTTTGGGCCCTTGGAGCTGGGGTGGGGACCCCCAGGGGTTAGGCCCCTGTTGGTATGGTTCGAGCGCTCAGGGGTTGGGCCCCTGGAGCTGGTGTTGGGGCCCCCAGGGGTTGGGCCCCTGGAGCTGGTGTTGGGGCCCCAGGGGTTAGGCCCCTGGAGCTATGGTTCGGGCGCTCAGAGGTTGGGACCCTTGAGCTTGTGTTGAGGCCCCCAGGGATTGGGCCCCTGGAGCTATGTTTGGGGCGCTCTGCGATTCGGCCCCTGGAGCTGGTGTTGGGGCCCCCAGGGGTTGGGCTCCTGGAGCTGGTGTTGGGGCCCGCAGGGGTTCGGCCCTTAGAGCTGTGGTTGGGGCCCCCAGGGGTTAGGCCCCTGGAGCTATGGTTCGGGCGCTCAGGGGTTTGTCCCCTGGAGCTGGTGTTGGGGCCCCCAGGGGTTGGGCCCCTGGAGCTGGGGTTGGGGCCCCCGGGGGTTAGGCCCCTGGAGCTATGGTTTGGGCGCTCAGGGGTTGGGTCCCTGGATACTGGTGTTGGGGTCCCCATCTGTTGGGCCCCTGGAGCTGGGATTGGGGCCCCCAGGGGTTGGGCCCCTGGAGCTGGTGTTGGGGCGCCAGGGGTTAGGCCCCTGGAACTGTGGTTCGGCGCTCAGGGGTTGGGCCCCTGGAGCTACGGTTCGGGCGCTCAGGGGTTGGGCCCCTGGAGCTGTTGTCGAGGGCCCCAGGGGTTGGGCCCCTGAATCTAAGGTTGGGACCCCCGGGGGTTAGGCCCCTGGAGCTATGGTTCGGGCGCTCAGGGGTTTGGCCCCTGGAGCTGGTGTTGGTGCCCCCAGGGGTTGGGCCCCTGGAGTTGGGGTTGGGGCCCCTAGGGGTTAGTCCCCTAGAGCTATGGTTCGGGCGCTCAGGGGTTGGCCCCTGGAGCTGGTGTTGGGGCCCCCAGGGGTTGGGCCCCTGGAGCTGGTGTTGGGGCCCCAGGGATTAGGCCCTTGGAGCTATTGTTCGGTCGCTCAGGGGTTGGGCCCCTGGAGCTATGGCTCGGGCGCTCAGGGGTTGGGCCCCTGGAGCTGGTGTTGGGGCCCCCAGGGGTTGGGCCCCTGGAGCTGGTGTTGAGGCCCCCAGGGGTTAGGCCCCTGGAGGTATGGTTCGAGCGCTCAGGTTTTAGGCCCTTGGATCAGGGGTGGGGGACCCCAGGGGTTAGGCACCTGTAGCTATGGTTCGAGCGCTCAGGGGTTGGGCCCCTGGAGCTGGGGTTGGGGCCCCCGGGGGTTAAGACCCTTGAGCTATGGTTCGGGAGCTCAGGGGTTGGGCCCCTGGAGCTGGTGTTGGGGCCCCCAGGGGTTGGGCCCCTGAAGCTGGGGATGGGGCCCCCAGAGGTTAGGCCCTTGGAGCTATGGTTCGGGCGCTCAGGGGTTGGTCCCCTGGAGCTATGGTTCGGGCGCTCAGGGGTTGGGCCCCTGGAGGTGGTGTTGTGGCCCTGATGGGTTGGGCCGCTGGAGCTGGTGTTGGGGCCCCAGGGGTTAGACCCCTGGAGCTATGGTTCTGGCGCTCAGGTTTTGGGCCCTTGGAGGTGGGGTGGGGACCCCCAGGGGTTAAGCCCCTGTTGGTATGGTTCGAACGCTCAGGGGTTGGGCCCCTTGAGCTGGTGTAGGGAACCCCAGGGTTTAGGCCCCTGGAGCTATGGTTTGGGCGCTCAGAGGTTGGACCCCTGGAGGTGGTTTTGGGGACCCCAGGGGTTGGGCCCCTGGAGCTGGGGTTGGGGCCCCCGGGGGTTAGGCCCCTGGAGCTATGGTTCGGGTGCTCAGGGGTTGGGCCCCTGGAGCTGGTGTTGGGGCCCCCAGGGGTTTTGCCCCTGGAGCTGGGGTTGGGGCCCCCAGAGGTTAGTCCCATGGAGTTATGGTTCGGGCTCTCAGGGGTTGGGCTCCTGGAGCTGGTGTTGGGGCCCTGAGGGGTTGGGCCGCTGGAGCTGGTGTTGGGGCCCCAGGGGTTAGACCCCTGGAGCTATGGTTCAGGCGCTCAGGTTTTGTGACCTTGGAGCTGTGGTTTGGACCCCCAGGGGTTAGGCCCCTGGATCAATGGTTCGGGCGCTTAGGGGTTGTGCCCCTCGAGCTGGTGTGGGGCCCACAGGGTTTGGGCCCCTGGAGCTGGGTTTGGGGTCCCCAAAGGTTAGGCCCCTGGAGCTATGGTTCGGGCGCTCAGGGTTTGGGCCCCTGGAGCTGGTGTTGGGGCCCCCAGGGGTTGGGCCCCTGGAGCTGGTGTTGGGGCCCCAGGGGTTAGGTCCCTGAGCTATGGTTCGGGCGCTCAGGGGTTGTGCTCCTGGAGCTGGTGTTGGGGCCCCCGGGGGTTGGGCCCCTGGAGCTGGGGTCGAGAGTCCCAGGGGATGGGCCCCTGGAGCTGGGGTTGAGGCCGCCGGGGGTTAGGCCCCTTGACCTATGGTTCGGGCGCTCAGGGGTTGGGCCTCTGGAGCTGGTGTTGGGGCCCCGAGGGGTTGGGCCCCTGGAGCTGGTGTTGGGGCCCGAGGGGTTAGGCCCCTAGAGCTATGGTTCGGGCTTTCAGGGGTTGGGCCGCTGGATCTATGGTTCTGGCGCTCAGGGGTTGGGCCCCTGGAGCTGGGGTCGAGTGCCCCAGGGGTTGGGTCCCTGGAGCTATGGTTCGGGCGTTCAGGGGTTGGGCCCCTGGAGCTGGTGTTGGGGCCCCCAGGGGTTGGGCCCCTGGCGCTGGTGTTGGGGCCCTAGGAGTTAGGCCCCTGGAGCTATGGTTCGGGCACTCAGATTTTGGGCCCTTGGAGCTGGGGTGGGGGCCCCCAGGGGTTAGGCCACTGTAGCTATGGTTCGAGTCCTCAGGGGTTGGGCCCCTGGAGCTGGTGTTGGGGCCCCTAGGGGTTAGGCCCCTGGAGCTATGGTTCGGGCGCTCAGGGGTTGCAACCGTGGAGCTGGTGTTGGGGCCCCCAGGGGTTTGGCCCCTGGAGCTGGGGTTGGGGCCCCCGGGGGTTAGGCCCCTGGAGCTATGTTTCGGGCGCTCAGGGTTTGGGCCCCTGAACTGGTTTTGGGGCCCACAGGGGTTCAGCCCCTGGAGCTGGGGTTGGGTCCCCCAGGGGTTAGGCCCCTGAAGCTATGGTTCGGGCGCTCAGGGGTTGGGCCCCTGGCGCTGGTGTTGGGGTCCGCAGGGGTTGGGCCCCTGGAGCTGGTGTTGGGGCCCCCAGGGGTTGGGCCCCTGTATCTATGGTTTGGGCGCTCAGGGGTTGGGCCCCTGGAGCTGGGGTTGGGGCCCCCGGGGGTTAGGCCCCTGGAGCTATGGTTCGGGCGCTCAGGGGTTGGGCCCCTGGAGCTGGTGTTGGGGCCTCCAGGGTTTGGGCCCCTGGATCTGGTGTTGGGGCCCTAGGGGTTAGGCCCCTGGAGCTATGGTTCGGGCGCTCAGGGTTTGGGCCCCTTGAGCTGGTGTTGGGGCCCCCAGGGGTTGGGCCCCTGGAGCTATGGTTCGGGCGCTCTTTGGTTGGGCCCCTGGAGGTGGTGTTCGGGCCCCCAGGGATTAGGCTCCTGGAGCTATGGTTCGGGCGCTCATGGGTTGGGCCCGTGGAGCTTTTGTTGGGGCCCCCATGGGTTAGGCCCCTGGAGGTATTGTTCGGGCGCTCAGGGTTTGGGCCCCTGGAGCTGGTGCTGGGGCCTCCAGCGGTTGGGTCCCTGGATCTCGTGTTGGGCCCCAGGGATCAGGCCCCTGGAGCTATGGTTCGGGCGCTCAGGGTTTGGGCCCCTGGAGCTGGTGTTGGGGCCCCCAGGGGTTGGGCCCCTGTATCTATGGTTCGGGCGCTCAGAAGTTGGGCCCCTGGAGCTGGGGTTGGGGCCCCCGGGGGTTAGGCCCCTGGAGCTATGGTTCGGGCCCTCAGGGGTTGGGCCCTTGGATCTGGGGTGGGTTCCCCCAGGGGTTAGGCCCCTGGAGCTATGGTTCGGGCGCTCAAGGGTTGGGCCCCTGGAGCTGGTGTTGGGGCCCCCAGGGGTTAGGCCCCTGGAGCTGGGGTTGGGGTCCCCGTGGATAAATCCCCTGGAGCTATGGTTCGGGCGCTGACGTGTTGGGTCCCGGGAGCTGGTGATGGGGCCCCCAGGGGTTGGGCCCCTGGAGCTGGGGTTCGGTCCCCCGGGGGTTAGGCCCCTGTTGCTATGGTTCGGGCGCTTAGGGGTTGTGCCCCTGGAGCTGGTGTTGGGGCCCACAGGGTTTGGGCCCCTGGAGCTGGGTTTGGGGCCCCCAAAGGTTAGGCCCCTGGAGCTATGGTTCGGGCGCTCAGGGTTTGGGCCCCTGGAGCTGGTGTTGGGGCCCCCAGGGGTTGGGCCCCTGGAGCTGGTGTTGGGGCCCCAGGGCTTAGGCCCCTGAGCTATGGTTCGGGCGCTCAGGGGTTGTGCTCCTGGAGCTGGTGTTGGGGCCCCCAGGGGTTGGGCCCCTGGAGCTGGGGTCGAGGGTCCCAGGGGATAGGCCCCTGGAACTGGGGTTGAGGCCGCCGGGGGTTAGGCCCCTTGACCCATGGTTCGGGCGCTCAGGGGTTGGGCCTCTGGAGCTGGTGATGGAGACCCGAGGGGTTGGGCCCCTGGAGCTGGTGTTGGGGCCCGATGGGTTAGGCCCCTAGAGCTATGGTTCGGGCTTTCAGGGGTTGGGCCGCTGGATCTATGGTTCTGGAGCTCAGGGGTTGGGCCCCTGGAGCTCGGGTCGTGTGCCCCAGGGGTTGGGTCCCTGGAGCTATGGTTCGGGCGTTCAGGGGTTGGGCCCCTGGAGCTGGTGTTGGGGCCCCCAGGGGTTGAGCCCCTGGCGCTGGTGTTGGGGCCCCAGGAGTTAGGCCCCTGGAGCTATGGTTCGGGCACTCAGGTTTTGGGCCCTTGGAGCTGGGGTGGGGGCCCCCAGGGGTTAGGCCACTGTAGCTATGGTTCGAGTCCTCAGGGGTTGGGCCCCTGGAGCTGGTGTTGGGGCCCCTAGGGGTTATGCCCCTGGAGCTATGGTTCGGGCGCTCAGGGGTTACAACCCTGGAGCTGGTGTTGGGGCCCCCAGGGATTGGGCCCCTGGAGCTGGGGTTGGGTGCCCCAGGGGTTAGGCCCCTGAAGCTATGGTTCGGGAGCTCAGGGGATGGGCCCCTAGCGCTGGGGTGGGGGCCCCCAGGGGTTAGGCCACTGTAGCTATGGTTCGAGTCCTCAGGGGTTGGGCCCCTGGAGCTGGGGTTGGGGCCCCCGGGGGTTAGGCCCCTGGAGCTATGTTTCGGGCGCTCAGGGTTTGGGCCCCTGAACTGGTTTTGGGGCCCACAGGGGTTCAGCCCCTGGAGCTGGGGTTGGGTCCCCCAGGGGTTAGGCCCCTGAAGCTATGGTTCGGGCGCTCAGGGGTTGGGCCCCTGGCGCTGGTGTTGGGGTCCGCAGGGGTTGGGCCCCTGGAGCTGGTGTTGGGGCCCCCAGGGATTGGGCCCCTGGAGCTGGGGTTCGGGTCCCCAGGGGTTAGCCCCCTGGAGATATGGTTCGTGCTCTCAGGGGTTGGGCCCCTGTAGCTGGTGTTGGGGCCCGAGGGGTTTGGCCCCTGGAGCTTTGGTTCGGGCGCTCAGGGGTTCTGCCCCTGAAGCTATGGTTCGGGTGCTCAGGGGTTGGGCCCTTGGAGCTGGTGTTGAGGCCCCCAGGGATTAGGCCCCTGGAGTCTTTGTTGGGGCCCCCAGGGGTTGGGCCCCTGGAGCTGGTGTTGGGGCCCCCAGAGGTTGGGCTCCTAGGGCTGGGGTTGGGGCTCCCAGGGGTTAGGCACCTGGAGCTATGGTTCCGGCGCTCAAGGGTTGGGCCGTTGGAGCTGGGGTGGGGGCCCGTTAAGGCCATGCAGCTATGGTTCGGGCGCTCAGGGGTTGGACCCCTGGAGCTGGTGTTGGGGCCCCCAGGGGTTAGGCACCTGGAGCTATGGTTCGGGCGCTCAGGGGTTGGGCCCCTGGAGCTGATGTTGGGGCCCCCAGGGGTTGGGCCCCTGGCACTGGTGTTGGGGCCCCAGGGGTTAGGCCCCTGGAGCTATGGTTCGAGCACTCAGGGGTTGGGCCCCTGGAGCTGGTGTTGGGGCCCCCAGAGGTTAGGCCCCTGGAGGTATTGTTCGAGCGCTCAGGGGTTGGGCCGCTGGAGCTGGTGTTGGGGCCCCCAGGGGTTAGGCCCCTGGAGCTATGGTTCAGGCGCTCAGGGGTTGGGCCCCTGAAGCTGGTGTTGCGGCCCCCAGGGGTTGGGCCCCTGGAGCTGGTGTTGGGGCACCAGGGATTAGGCCCCTGGAGCTTTGGTTCAGGCCCTCAGGGGTTGGGCCCCTGGAGCGATGGTTCGGGTACTCAGGGGTTGGGCCGCTGGAGCTGGTGTTGGGGCCCCCAGGGGTTGGGCTCCTGGGGCTGGGGCTGGGGCCCCCAGGGGTTGGGCCCCTGGAGCTGGGGTTGGAGCCCCCGGGGGTTAGACACCTGGCGCTATGGTTCGGGCGCTCAGGGGTTGGGCCCTTGGAGCTGGTGTTGGGACCCCCAGAGATTAGGCCCCTGGAGGTATTGTTCGGGCGCTTAGGGGTGGGGTCCTTGGAGCTGGTGTTGGGCCCCCAGGGATTAGGCCCCTGGAGCTATGGTTCGGGCGCTCAGGGGTTGGGATCCTGGAGCTCGTGTTGGAGCCCCCAGGGTTTGGGCCCCTGGAGCTGGTGTTGGGGCCCCAGGGATTAGGCCCCTGGAAGTATGGTTTAGGTGCTATGGGGTTGGGCCGCTGGAGCTGGTGGTGGGGCCCCCAGGGTTTGGGCCCCTGGAGCTGTGGTTGGGGCCCCCAGGTGTTAGGCCCCTGGAGCTATGGTTCGGGCGCTCAGGGGTTGGCCCCTTGGAGCTGGTGTTGGAGCCCTAGGGGCTGGGCCCCTGGAGCTGGTGTTGGGGCCCCAGGGGTTATGCCCCTGGAGCTATGGTACGGGCGCTCAGGGGTTGGGGCCCTGGGGCTATGGTTCGGGCGCTCAGAGGTTGGTCCCTGGAGTTGGGGTCGAGGGCCCCAGGGGTTGGGCCCCTGGAGCTGGGGTTGGGGCCCCCGGGGGTTTAACCCCTGGAGCTATGGTTCGGGTGCACAGGGGTTTGGGCCGTTGGAGCTGGGGTGGGGGCCCCCAGGGGTTAGGCCCCTGGAGCTATGGTTCGGGCGCTCAGGGGTTGGGCCCCTGGAGCTCGTGTTGGGTCTCCCAGGGGTGAGGCCCCTGGAGGTATTGCTCGGGTGCTCAGGCGTTGGGCCCTTGGAGCTGGTGTTGGGGCCCCCAGGGGTTAGGCCCCTGGAGCTATGTTTCGGGCGCTCAGGGTTTGGGCCCCTGGAGCTGGTGTTGGGGCCCCTGAGCTAAAGTCACCCCCTGCTCTCCCATCCCCCACACAGACAGTCCCCACTCCATCACAGTAATGCCCAGAGCATTTCACGCATGGAGCAACAGTAACACTGTGTTGCTATGCAGGGTAAGGCCCAGAGCATTTGCTGCATGGAGCAAGAGTGACTCTGTGTGGCCACATAGGGTAATGCACAGAGCATTTCCCCGCATGGAGCAACAGTGACACCATGTAGCCACACAGGGTAATACACAGAGCATTTCCCCGCATGGAGCAACAGTGACACCTTGTGGTCACGCAGGGTAATGCACAGAGCATTTCCTGCATGGAGCTATGATTCGGGAGCTCTGGGGTTGGGCCCCTGGAGCTGGTGTTGGGGCCCCAGGGGTTAGGCCCCTGGCGCTATGGTTCGGGCGCTCAGGGGTTGGGCCCTTGGAGCTGGGGTGGGGGCCCCCAGTGGTTAGGCCCCTGGAGCTATGGTTCGGGCACTCAGGGGTAGGGACCGAGGAGCTGGTGTTGGGGCCCCCAGGGATTAGGCCCCTGGAGGTATTTTTCGGGCGCTCAGGGGTTGGGTCCTTGGAGCTGGTGTTGGGCCCCCAGGGATTAGGCCCCTGGAGCTATGGTTCGGGCGCTCTGGGGTTGGGACCCTGGAGCTGGTGTTGGGGCCCCCAGGGGTTGGGCTCCTGGTGCTGGTGTTGGGGCCCCAGGGGTTAGGCCCCTGGAGCTATGGTTCGGGCGCTCAAGGGTTGGGCCCCTGGAGCTCGTGTTGGGGCCCCGAGGGGTTGGGCCGCTGGAGCTCGGGTTTGGGCCCCCAGGGGTTAGGCCCCTGGAGCTGTGGTACGGGCGCTCAGGGCTTGGGCCCCTGGAGCTGGGGTCGAGGGCCTCAGGGGTTGGGCCCTTGGAGCTGGTTTTGGGGCCCCCAGGGATTAGGCTCCTGGAGCTATGGTTCGGGCGCTCAGGGGTTGGGCCCCTGGAGCTGGTGTTAGGGCCCCCAGGGGTTGGACCCATGGAGCTGGTGTTGGGGCCCCAGGGGTTACGCCCCTGGAGCTATGGTTCGGGCGCTCAAGGTATGGGCCCCTGGAGCGATGGTTCGGGCGCTCAGGGGTTGGGCCCCTGGAGGTTGGGGCCCTGAGGGGTTGGGCTCCAGGGGCTGGGGTTGTGGCCCCCAGGGGTTTGGCCCTTGAGCTATGGTTCCGGCGCTGAGGGGTTGGGCCGTTGGACCTTGGGTGGGGGCCCCCAGGGGTTAGGCCCCTGCAGCTATGGTTCGGGCGCTGAGAGGTTGGGCCCCTGGAGCTGGTGTTGGGGCCCCCAGGGGTTGGGCCCCTGGAGCTGGTGTTGGGGCCCCAGGGGTTAGGCCCCTGGAGCTATGTTTCGGGCGCTCAAGGGCTGGGCCCCTGGAGCTGGTGCTGGGGCTGTCAGGGGTTGGGCCCCTGGAGTTATGTTTCGGGCTCTCAGGGGTTGGGCCCCTGGAGGTGGTGTTGGGGCCGTCTGGGGTTGGGCCCGTGCAGCTGGGTATGGGGCCCCCAGGGGTTAGGCCTCTGGAGCTATGGTTCGGGCGCTCAGGGGTTCGGCCCCTGGAGCTGGTGTTGGGGCTCCCAGGGGTTGGGCCCGTGGAGCTGGTGTTGCGGCCCCAGGGGTTAGGCCCCTGGCGCTATGGTTCGGGCGCTCAGGGGTTGGGCCCTTGGAGCTGGGGTGGGGGCCCCCAGTGGTTAGGCCCCTGGAGCTATGGTTCGGGCACTCAGGGGTAGGGCCCGAGGAGCTGGTGTTGGGGCCCCCAGGGATTAGGCCCCTGGAGGTATTGTTTGGGCGCTCAGGGTTTGGGTCCTTGGAGCTGGTGTTGTTCCCCCAGGGATTAGGCCCCTGGAGCTATGGTTCGGGCGCTCAGGGGTTGGGACCCTGGAGCTGGTGTTGGAGCCCCCAGGGGTTGGGCCCCTGGAGCTGGTGTTGGGGCCCCAGGGATTAGGCCCTTGGAGCTATGGTTCGGGCGCTCAGGGGTTGGGCCCCTGGAGCTGGTGGTGGGGCCCCCAGGGCTTGGGCCCCTGGAGCTGTGGTTGGGGCCCCCAGGTGTTAGGCCCCTGGAGCTATGGTTCCGTCGCTGAGGGGTTGGGCCCCTGGAGCTGGTGTTGGGGCTCCAGGGGCTGGGCCCCTGGAGCTGGTGTTGGGGCCCCATTGGTTATGCCCCTGGAGCTATGGTTCGGGCGCTCAGGGGTTGGGCCCCTGGGGCTATGGTTCGGGCTCTCAGGGGTTGGGCCCCTGGAACTGGGGTCGAGGGCCCCAGGGGTTGGGCCCCTGCAGCTGGGGTTGGGGCCCCCGGGGGTTAAACCCCTGGAGCTATGGTTCGGGCGCTCAGGGGTTGGGCCCTTGCAGCTGGGGTGGGGGCCCCCAGGGGTTAGGCCCTTGGAGCTATGGTTCGGGCGCTCAGGGGTTGGGCCCCTGGAGCTGGGGTTGGTCCCCTAGGGGTTAGGCCCTTGGAGGTATTGTTCTGGCGCTCAGGCGTTGGGCCCTTGGAGCTGGTGTTGGGGCCCCCAGGGGTTAAGCCCCTGGAGCTATGTTTTGGGCGCTCAGGGGTTGGGCCCCTGGAGCTGGTGTTGGGGCCCCTGAGCTAAAGTCACCCCCTGCTCTCCCATCCCCCACACAGACAGTCCCCACTCCATCACAGTAATGCCCAGAGCATTTCACGCATGGAGCAACAGTAACACTGTGTTGCTATGCAGGGTTATGCCCAGAGCATTTGCTGCATGGAGCAAGAGTGACACCGTGTGGCCACATATGGTAATGCACAGAGCATTTCCCGGCATTGAGCAACAGTGACACTATGTAGGCACACAGGGTAATACACAGAGCATTTCCCCGCATGGAGCAACAGTCACCTCTTGTGGTCACGCAGGGTAATGCACAGAGCATTTCCTGCATGGAGCTATGGTTCGGGAGCTCTGGGGTTGGGCCCCTGGAACTGGTGTTGGGGCCCCAGGGGTTAGGCCCCTGGCGCTATGGTTCGGGCGCTCAGGGGTTGGGCCCTTGGAGCTGGGGTAGGGGCCCCCAGTGGTTAGGCCCCTGGAGCTATGGTTCGGGCACTCAGGGGTAGGGCCCGAAGAGCTGGTGTTCGGGCCCCCAGGGGTTCGGCCCCTGGAGCTATGGTTCGGGCGCTCAGGGGTTGGGATCCTGGAGCTGGTGTTGGGGCCCCCAGGGGTTGGGCCCCTGGAGCTGGTGTTGGGGCCTCAGGGATTAGGCCCCTTGAGCTATGGTTCTGGCGCTGAGGGGTTGGGCCCCTGGAGCTGGTGTTGTGGCCCCCAGGGGCTGGGCCTCTGGAGCTATGGGTAGGGCGCTCTGGGGTTGGGCCCCTGGAGCTGGTGTTGGGGCCCCCAGGGGTTGGGCTCCTGGAGCTGTTCTTGGGGCCCCAGGGGTTAGGCCCCTGGAGCTATGGTTCGGGCGCTCAGGGGTTGGGCCCTTGGAGCTCGTGTTGGGGCCCCCAGGGGTTGGGCCCCTGGAGCGTTGGTTCTGGCGCTTAGGGGTTTGGCCCCTGGAGCTGGTGTTGGGGCCAGGCCCCTGGAGCTATGGTTCGGGCGCTCAGGGGTTGGGCCCTTGGAGCTGGGGTGGGGGCCCCCAGGGGTTAGGCCCCTGGAGCTATGGTTCGGGCACTCAGGAGTTTGGCCCTTGGAGCTGGCGTTGAGGCCCCCAGGGATTAGGCCCCTGGAGCTGGTGTTGGGGCCCCTGGGGTTAGGCCCCTGGAGCTATATTTGGGCGCTCAGGGGTTGGGCCCCTGGAGCTGGTTTTTGGGCCCCCAGGGGTTGGGCTCCTAGGGGAGGGGTTGGGGCCCCCAGGGGTTAGGCCCCTGGATCTATGGTTCCGGCGCTCAGGGGTTGGGCCGTTGGAGCTGGGGTGGGGCCCCCAGGGGCTAGGCCCATGCAGCTATGGTTCGGACGCTCAGGGGTTGGACCCCTGGTGCTGGTGTTGGGGCCCCCAGGGGTTAGGCCCCTGGAACTATGGTTCGGGCGCTCAGGGGTTGGGCCCTTGGAGCTGATGTTGGGGCCCCCAGGGGTTGGGCCCCTGGCGCTGGTGTTGGGGCCCCAGGGGTTAGGCCCCTGGAGCTATGGTTCGAGCGCTCAGGGGTTGGGCCTATGGAGCTGGTGTTGGGGCCCCCAGGGATTATGCCCCTGGAGGTATTGTTCGAGCGCTCAGGGGCTGGGCCGCTGGGGCTGGTGTTGGAGCCCCCAGGGGTTAGGCCCCTGGAGCTATGGTTCAGGCGCTCAGGGGTTCTGCCCCTGGAGCTGGTGTTGGGGCCCCCAGGGGTTGGGCCCCTGGATTTGGTGTTGGGGCCCCAGGGATTAGGCCCCTGGAGCTATGGTTCAGGCCCTCTGGGGTTGGGCCCCTGGAGCGATGGTTTGGGCACTCAGGGGTTGGGCCGCTGGAGCTGGTGTTGGGGCCCCCAGGGGTTGGGCTCCTAGGGCTGGGGTTGGGGCCCCCAGGGGTTAGGCCCCTGGAGCTGGGGCTGGAGCCACCGGGGGTTAGACCCCTGGAGCTATGGTTCGGGCATTAAGGGGTTGGGCCCCTGGAGCTATAGTTCGGGCGCTCAGGGGTTGGGCCCCTGGAGCTGGGTTTGGGGCCCCCGGGGGTTAGGCCCCTGGAGATACGGTTCGGGCGCTCAGGGGTTGGGCCCTTGGAGCTGGTGTTGGGGCCCCCAGGGGTTGGGCCCCTGGAGTTAGAGTTGGGGCCCCTAGGGGTTAGGCCTCTGGAGCTATGGTTCGGGCGCTCAGGGGTTGGGCCCCTGGAGCTGGTGTTGGGGCCCCCAGGGGTTGAGCCCCTGGAGCTGGTGTTGGGGCCCCCAGGGGTTGGGCCCCTGGAGTTGGGGTTGGGGCCCCTAGGGGTTAGGCCTCTGGAGTTATAGTTCGGGCGCTCAGGGGTTGGGCCCCTGGAGCTATGGTTCGGGCGCTCAGGGATTGGGCCCCTGGAGCTGGTGGTGGGGCCCCCAGGGTTTGGGCCCCTGGAGCTGTGGTTGGGGCCCCCAGGGGTTAGGCCCCTGGAGCTATGGTTCGGGCGCTCAGGGGTTGGGTCCCTGGAGCTGGTGTTGGAGCCCCAGGGGCAGGGCCCCTGGAGCTAATATTGGGGCCCAAGGGGTTAGGCCCCTGGAGCTATGGTTCGGGCGCTCAGGGGTTGGGCCCCTGGGGCTATAGTTCGGGCGCTCAGGGGTTAGGCCCCTGGAGGTATTGCTCGGGTGCTCAGGCCTTGGGCCCTTGGAGCTGGTGTTGGGGCCCCCAGGGGTTAGGCCCCTGGAGCTATGTTTCGGGCGCTCAGGGTTTGGGCCCCTGGAGCTGGTGTTGGGGCCCCTGAGCTAAAGTCACCCCCTGCTCTCCCATCCCCCACACAGACAGTCCCCACTCCATCACAGTAATGCCCAGAGCATTTCACGCATGGAGCAACAGTAACACTGTGTTGCTATGCAGGGTAATGCCCAGAGCATTTGCTGCATGGAGCAAGAGTGACTCTGTGTGGCCACATAGGGTAATGCACAGAGCATTTCCCCGCATGGAGCAACAGTGACACCATGTAGCCACACAGGGTAATACACAGAGCATTTCCCCGCATGGAGCAACAGTGACACCTTGTGGTCACGCAGGGTAATGCACAGAGCATTTCCTGCATGGAGCTATGGTTCGGGAGCTCTGGGGTTGGGCCCCTGGAGCTGGTGTTGGGGCTCCTAGGGGTTGGGCCCTTGGAGCTGGGGTGGGGGCCCCCAGTGGTTAGGCCCCTGGAGCTATGGTTCGGGCACTCAGGGGTAGGGACCGAGGAGCTGGTGTTGGGGCCCCCAGGGATTAGGCCCCTGGAGGTATTTTTCGGGCGCTCAGGGGTTGGGTCCTTGGAGCTGGTGTTGGGCCCCCAGGGATTAGGCCCCTGGAGCTATGGTTCGGGCGCTCTGGGGTTGGGACCCTGGAGCTGGTGTTGGGGCCCCCAGGGGTTGGGCTCCTGGTGCTGATGTTGGGGCCCCAGGGGTTAGGCCCCTGGAGCTATGGTTCGGGCGCTCAGGGGTTGGGCCCCTGGAGCTCGTGTTGGGGCCCCCAGGGGTTGGGCCGCTGGAGCTGGGGTTTGGGCCCCCAGGGGTTAGGCCCCTGGAGCTGTGGTACAGGCGCTCAGGGCTTGGGCCCCAGGAGCTGGGGTCGAGGGCCCCAGGGGTTGGGCCCTTGGAGCTGGTTTTGGGGCCCCCAGGGATTAGGCTCCTGGAGCTATGGTTCGGGCGCTCAGGGGTTGGGCCCCTGGAGCTGGTGTTAGGGCCCCCAGGGGTTGGACCCCTGGAGCTGGTGTTGGGGCCCCAGGGGTTACGCCCCTGGAACTATGGTTCGGGTTCTCAGGGGTTGGGCCCCCGGAGCGATGGTTCGGGCATTCAGGGGTTGGGCCCCTGGAGGTTGGGGCCCTGAGGGGTTGGGCTCCTGGGGCTGGGGTTGTGGCCCCCAGGGGTTTGGCCCTTGAGCTATGGTTCCGGCGCTGAGGGGTTGGGCCGTTGGACCTTTGGTGGGGGCCCCCAGGGGTTAGGCCCCTGCAGCTATGGTTCGGGCGCTGAGGGGTTGGGCCCCTGGAGCTGGTGTTGGGGCCCCCAGGGGTTGGGCCCCTGGAGCTGGTGTTGGGGCCCCAGGGGTTAGGCCCCTGGAGCTATGTTTCGGGCGCTAAAGGGCTGGGCCCCTGGAGCTGGTGCTGGGGCTGTCAGGGGTTGGGCCCCTGGAGCTATGTTTCGGGCTCTCAGGGGTTGGGCCCCTGGAGGTGGTGTTGGGGCCGTCTGGGGTTGGGCCCGTGCAGCTGGGTTTGGGGCCCCCAGGGGTTAGGCCTCTGGAGCTATGGTTCGGGCGCTCAGGGGTTCGGCCCCTGGAGCTGGTGTTGGGGCTCCCAAGGGTTGGGCCTGTGGAGCTGGTGTTGGGCCCCCAGGGATTAGGCCCCTGGAGCTATGGTTCGGGCGCTCAGGGGTTGGGACCCTGGAGCTGGTGTTGGGGCCCCAGGGATTAGGCCCTTGGAGCTATGGTTAGGGCGCTCAGGGGTTGGGCTCCTGGAGCTGGTGGTGGGGCCCCCAGGGTTTGGGCCCCTGGAGCTGTGGTTGGGGCCCCCAGGTGTTAGGCCTCTGGAGCTATGGTTCCGTCGCTGAGGGGTTGGGCCCCTGGAGCTGGTGTTGGGGCCCCAGGGGCTGGGCCCCTGGAGCTGGTGTTGGGGCCCCATTGGTTATGCCCCTGGAGCTATGGTTCGGGCGCTCAGGGGTTGGGCCCCTGGGGCTATGGTTCGGACTCTCAGGGGTTGGGCCCCTGGACCTGGGGTCGAGGGCCCCAGGGGTTGGGCCCCTGGAGCTGGGGTTGGGGCCCCCAGGGGTTAGGCCCTTGGAGCTATGGTTCGGGGGCTCAGGGGTTGGGCCCCTGGAGCTGGGGTTGGTCCCCCAGGGGTTAGGCCCCTGGAGGTATTGTTCTGGAGCTCAGGGGTTGGGCCCCTGGAGCTGGTGTTGGGGCCCCTGAGCTAAAGTCACCCCCTGCTCTCCCATCCCCCACACAGACAGTCCCCACTCCATCACAGTAATGCCCAGAGCATTTCACGCATGGAGCAACAGTAACACTGTGTTGCTATGCAGGGTAATGCCCAGAGCATTTGCTGCATGGAGCAAGAGTGACACCGTGTGGCCACATAGGGTAATGCACAGAGCATTTCCCTGCATTGAGCAACAGTGACACTATGTAGCCACACAGGGTAATACACAGAGCATTTCCCCGCATGGAGCAACAGTGACCTCTTGTGGTCACGCAGGGTAATGCACAGAGTATTTCCTGCATGGAGCTATGGTTCGGGAGCTCTGGGGTTGGGCCCCTGGAGCTGGTGTTGGGGCCCCAGGGGTTAGGCCCCTGGCGCTATGGTTCGGGCGCTCAGGGGTTGGGCCCTTGGAGCTGGGGTGGGGGCCCCCAGTGGTTAGGCCCCTGGAGCTATGGTTCGGGCACTCAGGGGTAGGGCCCGAGGAGCTGGTGTTCGGGCCCCCAGGGGTTAGGCCCCTGGAGGTATTTTTCGGGCGCTCAGCGGTTGGGTCATTGGAGCTGGTGTTGGGCCCCCAGGGATTAGGCCCCTGCAGCTATGGTTCGGGCGCTCAGGGGTTGGGATCCTGGAGCTGGTGTTGGTTCCCCCAGGGGTTGGGCCCCTGGAGCTGGTGTTGGGGCCTCAGGGATTAGGCCCCTTGAGCTATGGTTCTGGCGCTGAGGGGTTGAGCCCCTGGAGCTGGTGTTGTGGCCCCCAGGGGCTGGGCCCCTGGAGCTATGGGTAGGGCGCTCTGGGGTTGGGCCCCTGGAGCTGGTGTTGGGGCCCCCAGGGGTTGGGCTCCTGGAGCTGTTCTTGGGGCCCCAGGGGTTAGGCCCCTGGAGCTATGGTTCGGGCGCTCAGGGGTTGGGCCCCTGGAGCTCGTGTTGGGGCCCCCAGGGGTTCGGCCCCTGGAGCGATGGTTCGGGCGCTCAGGGGTTTGGCCCCTGGAGCTGGTGTTGGGGCCAGGCCCCTGGAGCTATGGTTCGGGCGCTCAGGGGTTGGGCCCTTGGAGCTGGGGTGGGGGCCCCCAGGGGTTAGACCCCTGGAGCTATGGTTCGGGCACTCAGGGGTTTGGCCCTTGGAGCTGGCGTTGAGGCCCCCAGGGATTAGGCCCCTGGAGTCTTTGTTGGGGCCTCCAGGGGTTGGGCCCCTGGAGCTGGTGTTGTGGCCCCTGGGGTTAGGCCCCTGGAGCTATATTTGGGCGCTCAGGGTTTGGGCCCCTGGAGCTGGTGTTGGGGCCGCCAGGGGTTGGGCTCCTAGGGGAGGGGTTGGGGCCCCCAGGGGTTAGGCCCCTGGAGCTATGGTTCCGGCGCTCAGGGGTTGGGCCGTTGGAGCTGGGGTGGGGCCCCCAGGGGTTAGGCCCATGCAGCTATGGTTCGGGTGCTCAGGGGTTGGACCCCTGGTGCTGGTGTTGGGGCCCCCAGGGGTTAGGCCCCTGGAACTATGGTTCGGGCGCTCAGGGGTTGGGCCCTTGGAGCTGATGTTGGGGCCCCCAGGGGTTGGGCCCCTGGCGCTGGTGTTGGGGCCCCAGGGGTTAGGCCCCTGGAGCTATGGTTCGAGCGCTCAGGGGTTGGGCCTATGGAGCTGGTGTTGGGGCCCCCAGGGGTTATGCCCCTGGAGGTATTGTTCGAGCGCTCAGGGGTTGGGCCGCTGGGTCCGGTGTTGGGGCCCCCAGGGGTTAGGCCACTGGAGCTATGGTTCAGGCGCTCTGGGGTTGGGCCCCTGGAGCTGGTGTTGGGGCCCCCAGGGGTTGGGCCCCTGGAGCTGGTGTTGGGGCCCCAGGGATTAGGCCCCTGGAGCTATGGTTCAGGCCCTCTGGGGTTGGGCCCCTGGAGCTATGGTTCGGGCACTCAGGGGTTGGGCCGCTGGAGCTGGTGTTGGTGCCCCCAGGGGTTGGGCTCCTAGGGCTGGGGTTGGGGCCCCCAGGGGTTAGGCCCCTGGAGCTGGGGCTGGAGCCACCGGGGGTTAGACCCCTGGAGCTATGGTTCGGGCACTAAGGGGTTGGGCCCCTGGAGCTATAGTTCGGGCGCTCAGGGGTTGGGCCCCTGGAGCTGGGTTTGGGGCCCCCGGGGGTTAGGCCCCTGGAGCTATGGTTCGGGCGCTCAGGGGTTGGGCCCTTGGAGCTGGTGTTGGGGCCCCCAGGGGATGGGCCCCTGGAGTTAGAGTTGGGGCCCCTAGGGGTTAGGCCCCTGGAGCTATGGTTCGGGCGCTCAGGGGTTGGGCCCCTGGAGCTGGTGTTGGGGCCCCCAGGGGTTGAGCCCCTGGAGCTGGTGTTGGGGCCCCCAGGGGTTGGGCCCCTGGAGTTGGGGTTGGGGCCCCTAGGGGTTAGGCCTCTGGAGCTATAGTTCGGGTGCTCAGGGGTTGGGCCCCTGGAGCTATGGTTCGGGCGCTCAGGGATTGGGCCCCTGGAGCTGGTGGTGGGGCCCCCAGGGTTTGGGCCCCTGGAGCTGTGGTTGGGGCCCCCAGGGGTTAAGCCCCTGGAGCTATTGTTCGGGCGCTCAGGGGTTGGGTCCCTGGAGCTGGTGTTGGGGCCCCAGGGGCTGGGCCCCTGGAGCTAATATTGGGGCCCAAGGGGTTAGGCCCCTGGAGCTATGTTTCGGGCGCTCAGGGTTTGGGCCCCTGGAGCTGGTGTTGGGGCCCCTGAGCTAAAGTCACCCCCTGCTCTCCCATCCCCCACACAGACAGTCCCCACTCCATCACAGTAATGCCCAGAGCATTTCACGCATGGAGCAACAGTAACACTGTGTTGCTATGCAGGGTAATGCCCAGAGCATTTGCTGCATGGAGCAAGAGTGACTCTGTGTGGCCACATAGGGTAATACACAGAGCATTTCCCCGCATGGAGCAACAGTGACACCATGTAGCCAAACAGGGTAATACACAGAGCATTTCCCCGCATGGAGCAACAGTGACACCTTGTGGTCACGCAGGGTAATGCACAGAGCATTTCCTGCATGGAGCTATGGTTCGAGAGCTCTGGGGTTGGGCCCCTGGAGCTGGTGTTGGGGCTCCCAGGGGTTGGGCCCGTGGAGCTGGTGTTGGGGCCCCAGGGGTTAGGCCCCTGGCGCTATGGTTCGGGCGCTCAGGGGTTGGGCCCTTGGAGCTGGGGTGGAGGCCCCCAGTGGTTAGGCCCCTGGAGCTATGGTTCGGGCACTCAGGGGTAGGGAACGAGGAGCTGGTGTTGGGGCCCCCAGGGATTAAGCCCCTGGAGGTATTTTTCGGGCGCTCAGGGGTTGAGTCCTTGGAGCTGGTGTTGGGCCCCCAGGGATTAGGCCCCTGGAGCTATGGTTCGGGCGCTCTGGGGTTGGGACCCTGGAGCTGGTGTTGGGGCCCCCAGGGGTTGGGCTCCTGGTGCTGGTGTTGGGGCCCCAGGGGTTAGGCCCCTGGAGCTATGGTTCGGGCGCTCAGGGGTTGGGCCCCTGGAGCGATGGTTCGGGCGCTCAGGGGTTGGGCCCCTGGAGGTTGGGGCCCTGAGGGGTTGGGCTCCTGGGGCTGGGGTTGTGGCCCCCAGGGGTTTGGCCCTTGAGCTATGGTTCCGGCGCTGAGGGTTTGGGCCGTTGGACCTTGGGTGGAGGCCCCCAGGGGTTAGGCCCCTGCAGCTATGGTTCGGGCGCTGAGGGGTTGGGCCCCTGGAGCTGGTGTTGGGGCCCCCAGGGGTTGGGCCCCTGGAGCTGGTGTTGGGGCCCCAGGGGTTAGGCCCCTGGAGCTATGTTTCAGGCGCTCAAGGGCTGGGCCCCTGGAGCTGGTGCTGTGGCTGTCAGGGGTTGGGCCCCTGGAGCTATGTTTCGGGCTCTCAGGGGTTGGGCCCCTGGAGGTGGTGTTGGGGCCGTCTGGGGTTGGGCCCGTGGAGCTGGGTTTGGGGCCCCCAGGGGTTAGGACTCTGGAGCTATGGTTCGGGCGCTCAGGGGTTCGGCCCCTGGAGCTGGTGTTGGGGCTCCCAGGGGTTGGGCCTGTGGAGATGGTGTTGCGGCCCCAGGGGTTAGGCCCCTGGCGCTATGGTTCGGGCGCTCAGGGGTTGGGCCCTTGGAGCTGGGGTGGGGGCCCCGAGTGTTTAGGCCCCTGGAGCTATGGTTCAGGCACTCAGGGGTAGGGCCCGAGCAGCTGGTGTTGGGGCCCCCAGGGATTAGGCCCCTGGAGGTATTGTTCGGGCGCTCAGGGTTTGGGTCCTTGGAGCTGGTGTTGGGCCCCCAGGGATTAGGCCCCTAGAGCTATGGTTCGGGCGCTCAGGGGTTGGGACCCTGGAGCTGGTGTTGGAGCCCCCAGGGGTTGGGCCCCTGGAGCTGGTGTTGGGGCCCCAGGGATTAGGCCCTTGGAGCTATGGTTCGGGTGCTCAGGGGTTGGGCCCCTGGAGCTGGTGGTGGGGCCCCCAGGGTTTTGGCCCCTGGAGCTGTGGTTGGGGCCCCCAGGTGTTAGGCCCCTGGAGCTATGGTTCCGTCGCTGAGGGGTTGGGCCCCTGGACCTGGTGTTGGGGCCCCAGGGGCTGGGCCCCTGGAGCTGGTGTTGGGGCCCCATTGGTTATGCCCCTGGAGCTATGGTTCGGGCGCTCAGGGGTTGGGCCCCTGGGGCTATGGTTCGGGCTCTCAGGGGTTGGGCCCCTGGAGCTGGGGTCGAGGGAACCAAGGGGTTGGGCCCCTGGAGCTGGGGTTGGGGCCCCCGGGGGTTAAACCCCTGGAGCTATGGTTCGGGCGCTCAGGGGTTGGGCCTTTGCAGCTGGGGTGGGGGCCCCCAGGGGTTAGGCCCTTATAGCTATGGTTCGGGCGCTCAGGGGTTGGGCCCCTGGAGCTGGGGTTGGTCCCCCAGGGGTTAGGCCCCTGGAGGTATTGTTCTGACGCTCAGGGGTTGGGCCCTTGGAGCTGGTGTTGGGGCCCCCAGGGGTTAAGCCCCTGGAGCTATGTTTTGGGCGCTCAGGGGTTGGGCCCCTGGAGCTGGTGTTGGGGCCCCTGAGCTGAAGTCACCCCCTGCTCTCCCATCCCCCACACAGACAGTCCCCACTCCATCACAGTAATGCCCAGAGCATTTCACGCATGGAGCAACAGTAACACTGTGTTGCTATGCAGGGTAATGCCCAGAGCATTTGCTGCATGGAGCAAGAGTGACACCGTGTGGCCACATAGGGTAATGCACAGAGCATTTCCCTGCATTGAGCAACAGTGACACTATGTAGCCACACAGGGTAATACACAGAGCATTTCCCCGCATGGAGCAACAGTGACCTCTTGTGGTCACGCAGGGTAATGCACAGAGCATTTCCTGCATTGAGCTATGGTTCAGGAGCTCTGGGGTTGGGCCCCTGGAGCTGGTGTTGGGGCCCGAGGGGTTAGGCCCGTGGCGCTATGGTTCGGGCGCTCAGGGGTTGGGCCCTTGGAGCTGGGGTGGGGGCCCCCAGTGATTAGGGCCCTGGAGCTATGGTTCGGGCAGTCAGGGGTAGGGCCCGAGTAGCTGGTGTTCGGGCCCCCAGGAGTTAGGCCCCTGGAGGTATTTTTCGGGCGCTCAGGGGTTGGGTCATTGGAGCTGGTGTTGAGCCCCCAGGGGTTAGGCCCCTGCAGCTATGGTTCGGGTGCTCAGGGGTTGGGATCCTGGAGCTGGTCTTGGGGCCCCCAGGGGTTGGTCCCCTGGAGCTGGTGTTGGGGCCTCAGGGATTAGGCCCCTTGAGCTATGGTTCTGGCGCTGAGGGGTTGGGCCCCTGGAGCTGGTGTTGTGGCCCCCAGGGGCTGGGCCCCTGGAGCTATGGGTAGGGCGCTCTGGGGTTGGGCCCGTGGAGCTGGTGTTGGGGCCCCCAGGGGTTGGGATCCTGGAGCTGTTCTTGGGGCCCCAGGGGTTAGGCCCCTGGAGCTATGGTTCGGGCGCTCAGGGGTTGGGCCCCTGGAGCTCGTGTTGGGGCCCCCAGGGGTTGGGCCCCTGGAACTATGGTTCGGGCGCTCAGGGGTTGGGCCGTTGGAGCTGGGGTGGGGCCCCCAGGGGTTAGGCCCATGCAGCTATGGTTCGGGTGCTCAGGGGTTGAACCCCTGGTGCTGGTGTTGGGGCCCCCAGGGGTTTGGCCCCTGGCGCTGGTGTTGGGGCCCCAGGGGTTAGGCCCCTGGAGGTATTGTTCGAGCGCTCAGGGGTTGGGCCGCTGGGGCTGGTGTTGGGGCCCCCAGGGGTTAGGCCCCTGGAGCTATGGTTCAGGCGCTCTGGGGTTGGGCCCCTGGAGCTGGTGTTGGGGCCCCCAGGGGTTGGGCCCCTGGAGCTGGTGTTGGGGCCCCATTGATTAGGCCCCTGGAGCTATGGTTCAGGCCCTCTGGGGTTGGGCCCCTGGAGCGATGGTTCGGGCACTCAGGGGTTGGGCCGCTGGAGCTGGTGTTGGGGCCCCCAGGGGTTGGGCTCCTAGGGCTGGGGTTGGGGCCCCCAGGGGTTAGGCCCCTGGAGCTGGGGCTGGAGCCACCGGGGGTTAGACCCCTGGAGCTATGGTTCGGGCACTAAGGGGTTGGGCCCCTGGAGCTATAGTTCGGGCGCTCAGGGGTTGGGCCCCTGGAGCTGGGTTTGGGGCCCCCGGGGGTTAGGCCCCTGGAGCTATGGTTCGGGCGCTCAGGGGTTGGGCCCTTGGAGCTGGTGTTGGCGCCCCCAGGGGATGGGCCCCTGGAGTTAGAGTTGGGGCCCCTAGGGGTTAGGCCCCTGGAGCTATGGTTCGGGCACTCAGGGGTTGGGCCCCTGGAGCTGGTGTTGGGGCCCCCAGGGGTTGAGCCCCTGGAGCTGGTGTTGGGGCCCCCAGGGGTTGGGCCCCTGGAGTTGGGGTTGGGGCCCCTAGGGGTTAGGCCTCTGGAGCTATAGTTCGGGCGCTCAGGGGTTGGGCCCCTGGAGCTATAGTTCGGGCGCTCAGGGGTTGGGCCCCTGGAGCTGGTGGTGGGGCCCCCAGGGTTTGGGCCCCTGGAGCTGTGGTTGGGGCCCCCAGGGGTTAGGCCCCTGGAGCTATGGTTCGGGCGCTCAGGGGTTGGGTCCCTGGAGCTGGTGTTGGGGCCCCAGGGGCTGGGCCCCTGGAGCTAATGTTGGGGCCCAAGGGGTTAGGCCCCTGGAGCTATGGTTCGGGCGCTCAGGGGTTGGGCCCCTGGGGTATAGTTCGGGCGCTCAGGGGTTGGGCCCCTGGAGCTGGGGTCGAGGGCCTCAGGGGTTGGGCCCTTGGAGCTGGGGTTGAGGCCACCGGGGGTTAGGCCCCTGGAGCTATGGTTCGGGCGCTCAGGGGTTGGGCCCCTGGAGCTGGTGTTGGTCCCCCAGGGGTAAGGCCCCTGGAGGTATTGTTCTGGCGCTCAGGCGTTGGGCCCTTGGAGCTGGTGTTGGGGCCCCCAGGGGTTAGGCCCCTGGACCTATGTTTCGGGCGCTCCTGGGTTGGGCCCCTGGAGCTCGTGTTGGGGCCCCTGAGCTAAAGTCACCCCCTGCTCTCCCATCCCCCACACAGACAGTCCCCACTCCATCACAGTAATGCCCAGAGCATTTCACGCATGGAGCAACAGTAACACTGTGTTGCTATGCAGGGTAATGCCCAGAGCATTTGCTGCATGGAGTCAGAGTGACACCGTGTGGCCAGACATGGTAATGCACAGAGCATTTCCAAGCATGGACCAACAGTGACACCTTGTGGTCCCGCAGGGTAATGCACAGAGCATTTCCTGCATGGAGCTATGGTTCGGGAGCTCTGGGGTTGGGCCCCTGGAGCTGGTGTTGGGGCTCCCAGGGGTTGGGCCCCTGGAGCTGGTGTTGGGGCCCCAGGGCTTAGGCCCCTGGCACTATGGTTCCGGCACTCAGGGGTTGGGCCCTTGGACCTGGTGTTGGGCCTCAAGGGATTAGGCCCCTGGAGATACTGTTCGGGCGCCTAACCCCTGGGGGCCCCCACCCCAGCTCCAAGGGCCCAACCCCTGAGCGCCCGAACCATAGCTCCAGGGGCCCAACCCCTGAGCGCCCGAACTATAGCTCCAGGGGGCTAACCCCTGGGGACCCGAACCCGAGCTCCAGGGGCCTAACCCCTGGGGGCCCCAATACCAGCTCCAGGGGCCCACCCCCTGGGGGCCCCAACACCAGCTCCAGGGGCCCAACCCCTGAGCGCCAGAACCATAGCTCCAGGGGCCTAACCCCTGGGGGCCCCAACCCCAGCTCCAGGGGCCCAACCCCAGGGGGCCCCAACACCAGCTCCAGGGGCTCAACCCCTGAGCGCCCGAACCATAGATCCAGGGGCCTAACCCCCGGGGGCCCCAAACCCAGCTCCAGGGGCCCAACCCCTGGGGGCCCCAACACCAGCTCCAGGGGCCCAACCCCTGAGTGCTCGAACAATTCCTCCAGGGGCCGAACCCCTGGGTCCTCAACACCAGCTCCAGGGGCCCAACCCCTGAGCAGTCGAACCATAGCTCCAGGGGCCGAACCCCTGGGGGCCCCAACACCAGCTCCAGGAGCCCAACCCCTGGGGGCCCCAACACCAGCTCCAGGGGCCCAACCTCAGAGCTCCCTAACCATAGCTCCAGGGGCCCAACCCCTGGGGGCCCCAACACCAGCTCCAGGGGCCCAAACCCTCAGCGCCAGAACCATAGCTCAAGGGGCCTAATCCCTGGGGCCCCAACACCAGCTCCAAGGGCCCAACCCCTGGGGGCCCCAACACCAGCTTCAGCGTCCCAACCCCTGAGCGCCCGAACCATAGCCCCTGGGGCCTAATCCTTCGGGGAAGAACACCAGCTCCAAGGACCCAACCCCTGAGCGCCCGAAGAATACCACCAGGGGCCTAACCCCTGGGGGCCCCAACACCAGCTCCTCGGGCCCTACCCCTGAGTGCCCGAACCATAGGTCCAGGGGCCTAACCAATGGGGGCCCCCACCACAGCTCCAAGGGCCCAACCCCTGAGTGCCCGAACCATAGCGCCAGGGGCCTAACCCCTGGGGCACCAACACCAGCTCCACGGGCCCAACCCCTCGGAGCCCCAACACCAGCTTCAGGGGCCCAACCCAAAAGCTCCCGAACCATAGCTCCATGCAGGAAATGCTCTGTGCATTACCCTTCGTGACCACAAGGTGTCACTGTTGCTCCATGCGGGGAAATGCTCTGTGTATTACCCTATGTGGCCACACGGAATCACTCTTGCTCCATGCAGCAAATGCTCTGGGCATTACCCTGCATAGCAACACAGTGTTACTGTTGCTCCATGCGTGAAATGCTCTGGGCATTACTGTGATGGAGTGGGGACTGTCTGTGTGGGGGATGGGAGAGCAGGGTGTGACTTTAGCTCAGGGGCCCCAACACCAGCTCCAGGGGCCCAAACCCTGAGCGCCCGAACCATAGCTCCAGGGGCCTAACCCCTGGGGGCCCCCACCCCAGCTCCAAGGGCCCAACCCCTGAGCGCCCGAAGCATAGCTCCAGGGGCCTAACCCCCGGGGGCCCCAACCCCAGCTCCAGGGTCCTAACCCCTGGGGCCCTCGACCCCAGCTCCAGGGGGCCAACCCTGGAGCGCCTGAACCATAGCTCCAGGGGCCTAACCCCTGGGGCCCAAACACCAGCTCCAGGGGCCCAACCCCTGAGCGCCCAAACCATAGCTCCAGGGGTCTAACCACCGGGGGCTCCAGCCCCAGCTCCAGGGGTCCAACCCCTGAGCGCCCGAACCATAGCTCCAGGGGCCTAATCCCCGGGGGCCCCAAACCCAGCTCCAGGAGCCCAAACCCTGGGGGCCCCAACACCAGCTCCAGCGTTGCAACCCCTGAGCGCCCGAACCATAGCTCCAGGGGTCTAACCACTGGGGGCCCCAACACCAGCTCCAGGGGCCCAACCCCTGAGTGCTCGAAAAATACCTCCAGGGGCCTAACCCCTGGGGGACCCAACACCAGCTCCAGGGGCCCAACCCCTGAGCACTCGAACCATAGCTATAGGGGATTAACCCCTGGGGGCCCCCACCACAGCTCCAAGGGCCCAAAACCTGAGCGCCCGAACCATAGCTCCAGGGGCCTAACTCCTGGGGCCCCAACACCAGCTCCAGGGGCCAAACCCCTGGGGCCCTCAACCCCAGCTCCAGGGGCCCAACCCCTGAGCGCCCGTACCACAGCTCCAGGGGCCTAACCCCTGGGAGCCCAAAACCCAGCTCCAGCAGCCCAACGCCTGGGGGAAACAACACCAGTTCCAGGGGCCCAACCCCTGAGCGCCCGAACCATAGCTATAGGGGACTAACCCCTGGGGCCCCAACACCAGCTCCAGGAGCGCAACCCCTGGGGGCCCCAACACCAGCTCCAGGGGCCCAACCCCAGAGCTCCCTAACCATAGCTCCAGGGGCCCAACCCCTGGGGGCCGCAACACCAGCCCCAGGAGCGCAACCCATGGGGGCCCCAACACCAGCTCAAGCGGCCCAACCCCTGAGCGCCCGAACCATCGCTCCAGGGGCCTAACCCCTGAGCGCCTGAACCATAGCTCCAGGGGCCTAATCCCTGGGACCCCAACACCAGCTCCAGGGGCCTAACCCCTGGGGGCACCAACACCAGCTCCAGGGGCCCAACCCCTGAGCGCTCGAACAATACCTCCAGGGGCCTAACCCCTGGGCGCCCCAACACCAGCTCCAGGGGCCCAACCCCTGAGCGCTTGAACCATAGCTACAGGGGCCTAACCCCTGGGGGACCCACCCCAGCTCCAAGGGCCCGAAACCTGAGCGCCCGAACCATAGCTCCAGGGGCCTAACCCCTGGGGCCCCAACACCAGCGCCAGGGGTCCAACCCCTGGGGGCCCTAACACCAGCCTAGGGGCCCAACCCCTGAGCGCCCGAACGATACCTCCAGGGGCCTAATCCCTGGGGGCCCCAACACCAGCTCCAGGGGCCCAACCCCTGAGCGCCCGAACCATAGCTCCAGGGGCCTAACCCCTGGGGGCCCCCACCCCAGCTCCAGGGGCCCAACCCCTGGGGCCCTCGACCCCAGCTCCAGGGACCCAAACCCTGAGCGCCCGTACCACAGCTCCAGGGGCCCAACCCCTGGGGGCCCCAACCACAGGTCCAGCGGCCCAAACCCTGGGGGCCTCACCACCAGCTCCAGGGGCCCAAACCCTGAGCGCCCGAACCATAGCTCCAGGGGCCTAACCCCTGGGGGCCCCAACACCAGCTCCAGGGGCCCAACCCCTGAGCGCTTGAACAATACCTCCAGGGGCCTAACCCCTGGGCGCCCCAACACCAGCTCCAGGGGCCCAACCCCTGAGCGCTTGAACCATAGCTACAGGGGCCTAACCCCTGGGGGACCCACCCCAGCTCCAAGGGCCCAAAACCTGAGCGCCCGAACCATAGCTCCAGGGGCCTAACCCCTGGGGCCCCAACACCAGCGCCAGGGGTCCAACCCCTGGGGGCCCTAACACCAGCCTAGGGGCCCAACCCCTGAGCGCCCGAACGATACCTCCAGGGGCCTAATTCCTGGGGGCCCCAACAGCAGCTCCAGGGGCCCAACCCCTGAGCGCCCGAACCATAGCTCCAGGGGCCTAACCCCTGGGGGCCCCCACCCCAGCTCCAGGGGCCCAACCCCTGGGGCCCTCGACCCCAGCTCCAGGGACCCAAACCCTGAGCGCCCGTACCACAGCTCCAGGGGCCCAACCCCTGGGGGCCCCAACCACAGGTCCAGCGGCCCAAACCCTGGGGGCCTCACCACCAGCTCCAGCGGCCCAAACCCTGAGCGCCCGAACCATAGCTCCAGAGGCCTAACCCCTGGGGCCCCAACTCCAGCTCAAGGGGCACAACGCTTGGGGGCCCCAACACCAGCTCCAGGGGCCCAACCCCTGAGCGCCCGAACCATAGCTCCAGGAGCCTAACCCCTAGGGGCCCAAACCCCAGCTCCAGGGGCCTAATCCCCGGGGGCCCCAACCCCAGCTCCAGGGGCCCAATCCCTGGCACCCTCGACCCCAGCTCCAGGGGCCCAACCCCTGAGCGCCCAAACCATAGCTCCAGGGGCCTAATCCCCGGGGGCCCCAAACCCAGCTCCAGGGGCCCAAACCCTGGGGGCCCCAACACCAGCTCCAGGGTTGCAACCCCTGAGCACCCGAACCATAGCTCCAGGGGTCTAACCACTGGGGGCCCCAACACCAGCTCCAGGGGCCCAACCCCTGAGCACTCGAACCATAGCTATAGGGGATTAACCCCTGGGGGCCCCCACCACAGCTCCAAGGGCCCAAAACCTGAGCGCCCGAACCATAGCTCCAGGGGCCTAACTCCTGGGGCCCCAACACCAGCTCCAGGGGCCCAACCCCTGGGGCCTCAACCCCAGCTCCAGGGGCCCAACCCCTGAGCGCCCGTACCACAGCTCCAGGGGCCTAACCCCTGGGAGCCCAAAACCCATCTCCAGCAGCCCAACGCCTGGGGGAACCAACACCAGTTCCAGGGGCCCAACCCCTGAGCGCCCGAACCATAGCTATAGGGGCCTAACCCCTGGGGCCCCAACACCAGCTCCAGGAGCCCAACCCCTGGGGGCCCCAACACCAGCTCCAGGGGCCCAACCCCAGATCTCCCTAACCATAGCTCCAGGGGCCCAACCCCTGGGGGCCCCAACACCAGCCCCAGGAGCGCAACCCATGGGGGCCCCAACACCAGCTCAAGCGGCCCAACCCCTGAGCGCCCGAACCATCGGTCCAGGGGCCTAACCCCTGAGCGCCTGAACCATAGCTCCAGGGGCCTAATCCCTGGGACCCCAACACCAGCTCCAGGCGCCTAACCCCTGGGGGCACCAACACCAGCTCCAGGGGCCCAACCCGTGAGCGCCCGAACCATAGCTCCAGGGGCCTAACCCCTGGGCGCCCCAACACCAGCTCCAGGGGCCCAACCCCTGAGCGCTTGAACCATAGCTACAGGGGCCTAACCCCTGGGGGCCCCAACCCCAGCTCCAAGGGCCCAAAACCTGAGCGCCCGAACCATATATCCAGGGGGCTAACCCCTGCGACCCGAACCCCAGCTCCAGGGGCCCAATCCCTCTGGGCCACAACACCAGCTCCAGGGGCCCAACCCCTGGGGGCCCCAACACCAGCTCCAGGGTCCCAATCCTTGAGCGCCCGAACCATAGCTCCAGGGGCCTAACCCCTGGGGGCCCCAACACCAGCTCCTCGGGCCCTACCCCTGAGCACTCGAACCATAGCTACAGGGGCCTAACCCCTGGGGGCCCCCACCCCATCTCCAAGGGCCCAAAACCTGAGAGCCCGAACCATAGCTCCAGGGGCCTACCTCCTGGGGCCCCAACACCAGCGCCAGTGGCCCAACCCCTGGGGGCCCCAACACCAGCTCCAGGGGCCCAACCCCTGAACGCCCGAACCATAGCTCCAGGGGCCTAACCCCTGGGGCCCCAAGACCAGCTCCAGGGGCCCAGCCCCTAGGGGCCCCAACACCAGTCCAGGGGCCCAACCTCTGAGCGCCTGAAGCATAGCTCGAGGGGCCTAAAACCTCGGGGCCCCAACACCAGCTCCAGGGGCCCAACCCCTGAGCGCCCCAACAATATATCCAGGGGCCTAACCCCTGTGGGCCCAAACACCAGCTCCAGGGGTCCAACCCCTGAGCTCCCGAACCATAGCTGCAGGGGCCGAACCTATGGGGGACCCCACCCCAGTTCCAACATCCCAACCCCTGAGTGCTGGAACAATAACTCCAGGGGCCTATCCCTTGGGGGCCCCAATCCCAGCCCCAGGAGCCCAACCCCTGGGGGCCCCAACACCAGCTCCAGGGGTCCAACCCCTGAGCGCCCGAACCATAGCTCCAGGGGCCTAACCCCTGGGGCCCCAACACCAGCTCCAGGGGCCCAACCCCTGGGGGCCCCAACACCAGCTCCGGGGGCCCAATCCCTCATTGCCCGAACCATAGCTCCAGGGGTCTAATACCCGGGGGCTCCAACCCCAGCTCCAGGGGTCCAACCCCTGAGCTCCCGAACCATAGCTCCAGGGGCCTAACCCCTGGGGCCCCAACTTCAGCCCCAGGAGCCCAACCCCTGGGGGCCCCAACACCAGATCCAGGGGCTGAACCCCTGAGCGCCCGAACCATAGCTCCAGGGGCTTAACCCCTGGGGCCCCAACACTAGCTCCAGGGGTCCAACCCCTGGGGGCCCTAACACCAGCCTAGGGGCCCAACCCCTGAGCGCCCGAACGATACCTCAAGGGGCCTAATCTCTGGGGGCCCCAACACCAGCTCCAGGGGCCCAACCCCTGAGCGCCCGAACCATAGCTCCAGGGGCCTAACCCCTGGGGGCCCCCACCCCAGCTCCAGGGGCCCAACCCCTGGGGCCCTCGACCCCAGCTCCAGGGGCCCAACCCCTGAGCGCCCGTACCACAGCTCCAGCGGCCCAACCCCTGGGGGCCCCAACACCAGCTCCAGGGGCCCAACCCCTGAGCGCCCGAACAATACCTCCAGGGGCCCAACTCCTGGGGGCCCCAACACCAGCTCCAGGGGCCCAACCCCTCAACGCGAGAACCATAGCTTAAGGGGCCTAATCCCTGGGGCCCCAACACCAGCTCCAGGGGCGCAACCCCTGGGGGCCCCAACACCAGCTCCAGGGGCCCAACCCCTGAGCGTCCGAACAAACCTCCAGTGGCCTAACCCCTGTGAGCCCCAACATCAACTCCAGGGGTCCAACCCCTGGGGTCCAACCCCTGAGCGCCCGAACCATAGCTGCAGGGGCCTAACCCCTGGGGGACCCAACCCCAGCTCCAACGGCCCAACCCCTGAGGGCCGGAACCATAGCTCCAGGGGCCTAACCCCTGGGGGCCCCAACCCCAGCCCCAGGAGCCCAACTCCTGGGGGCCCCAACACTAGCTCCAGGGGCCCAACCCGTGAACGCCTGAACCATAGCTCCAGGGGCCTAACCCCTGGTGCCCCAACACCAGCTCTAGGGGCCCAACCCCTGGGGGCCCCAACACCAGCTCCAGGGGCCCAACCCCTCAGCGCCCGAAGCATAGCTCCAGGGGTCTAACCCCCGGGGGCTCCAACCCCAGCTCCAGGGGTCCAACCCCTGAGCTCCCGAACCATAGCTCCAGGGGCCTAACCCCTGGGGGCTCCAACCCCAGCCCCAGGAGCCCATCCCCTGGGGGCCCCAAGACCAGCTCCTCGGGCCCTACCCCTGAGTGCCCGAACCATAGCTCCAGGGGCCTAACCACTGGGGTCCCCCACCCCAGCTCCAAGGGCCCAACCCCTGAGCGCCCGAACCATAGCGCCAGGGGCCTAACCCCTGGGGGCCCCAACCCAAGCCCCAGGAGCCCAACCCCTGGAGGCTCCAACACCAGCTCTAGGGGCCCAACCCCTGAGCGCCCGAACCATTGCTCCAGGGGCCTAACCCCTGGGGCCCCAACACCAGCTCCAGGGGCCCAACCCCTGGGGACCCAACAAAGGCTCCAGGGGCCCAACCCCTCAGCGCCCGAACCATAGCTCCAGGGGTATAACCCCCGTGGGCTCCAACCCGGGCTCCAGGGGCCGAACCCCTGGGGGCCCCAACACCAGCTCAAGGATGCCAACCCCTCATTGCCCGAACCATACCTCCAGGGGTCTAACCCCCGGGGGCTCCAACCCCAGCTCCAGGGGTCCAACCCCTGAGCTCCCGAACCATAGCTGCAGGGGCCAAACCCCTGGGGGCCCCAACCTCAGCCCCAGGAGCCCAAACCCTGGGGGCCCCAACACCAGCTCCAGGGGTAAAACCCCTGGGGGCCCTAACACCAGCCTAGGGGCCCAACCCCGGAGCGCCCGAACGATACCTCCAGGGGCCTAATCCCTGGGGGCCCCAACACCAGCTCTAGGGGCCCAACCCCTGAGCGCCTGAACCATAGCTCCAGGGGCCTAACCCCTGGGGTCCCCACCCCAGCTCCAGGGGCCCAACCCCTGGGGCCCTCGACCCCAGCTCCAGGGACCCAACCCCTGAGCGCCCGTACCACAGCTCCAGGGGCCTAACCCCTGGGGGCCCAAACCCCAGCTCCAGCGGCCCAACCCCTGGGGGCTCCAACACCAGCTCCAGCGGCCAAACCCCTGAGCGCCCGAACCATAGCTCCAGGGGCCCAACCCCTGGGGGCCCCAACACCAGCTCCAGGCGCCCAACCCCTCACCGCCAGAACCATAGCTCAAGGTGCCTAATCCCTGGGGCCCGAACACCAGCTCCAGGGGCGAAACCCCTGGGGGCCCCAACACCAGCTCCAGGGTCCCAATCCCTGAGCGCCCGAACCATAGCTCCAGGGGCCTAACCCCTGGGGGACCCAACACCAGCTCCTCGGGCCCTACCCCTGAGTGCCCGAACCATAGCTCCAGGGGCCTAACCACTGGGGGCCCCCACCCCAGCTCCAAGTGCCCAACCCCTGAGCGCCCGAACCATAGCGCCAGGGGCCTAACCCCTGGGGCCCCAACACCAGCTCCAAGGGCCCAACCCCTGGGAGCCCCAACACCAGCTCCAGGGGCCCAACCCCAGAGCTCCCGAACCATAGCTCTATGCAGGAAATGCTCTGTGCATTACCCTGCGTGACCACAAGGTGTCACTGTTGCTCCATGCGGTTTAATGCTCTGTGTATTACCCTGTGTGACTACATGGTGTCACTGTTGCTCCATCCGGGGAAATGCTTTGTGCATTACCCTATATGGCCAAATGGTGTCACTCTTGCTCCATGCAGCAAATGCTCTGGGCATTACCCTGCATAGCAACACAGTGTTAATGTTGCTCCATGCGTGAAATGCTCTGGGCATTACTGTGATGGAGTGGGGACTGTCTGTGTGGGGGATGGGAGAGCAGGGGGTGACTTTAGCTCAGGGGCCCCAACACCAGCTCCAGGGGCCCAACCTCTGAGCGCCCGAACAATACCTCCAGGGGCCTAACCCCTGTGGGCCCCAACACCAGCTCCAGGGGTCCAACCCCTGAGCGCCCGAAGCATAGTTGCAGGGCCTAACCCCTGGGAGCCCCCACCCGAGCTCCAACGGCCCAACCCCTGAGAGCCGAAACCATAGCTCCAGGGGCCTAACCCCTGGGGGCCCCAACCCATGTCCCAGGAGCCTAACCCCTGGGGGCCCCAACACCAGCTCTAGGGGACCAACCCCTGAGCGCCCGAACCATAGCTCCAGGGGCCTAACCCCTGGGGCCCCAACACCAGCTCAAGGGGCCCAACCCCTGGGGGCCCCAACAAAGGCTCCAGGGGCCCAACCCCTCAGCGCCCGAACCATAGCTCCAGGGGTATAACCCCCGTGGGCTCCAACCCGAGCTCCAGGGTCCGAACCCATGGGGGCCCCAACACCAGCTGAAGGATCCCAACCCCTGAGCGCCAGAACCATAGCTCCAGGGGCCTAAGCCCCGGGGCCCCAACCATAGCTCCAGGGGCCCAATCCCTGCGGACCCCAACACCAGCTCCAGGGTCCCAACCCCTGAACGCCCGAACCATAGCTCCAGGGGCCTAACCCCTGGGGCCCCAAGACCAGCTCCAGGGGCCCAGCCCCTGGGGGCCCCAACACCAGTCCAGGGGCCAAACCCCTGAGCGCCCGAAGCATAGCTCAAGGGGCCAAAAACCTCGGGGGCCCAACACCAGCTCCAGGGGCCCATCCTCTGAGCTCCCGAACAATACCTCCAGCGGCCTAACCCCTGTGGGCCCCAACACCAACTCCAGAGGTCCAACCCCTGAGCGCCCGAACCATAGCTGCAGGGGCCAAACCCCTGGGGGACCCAACCCCACCTCCAACGGCCCAACCCCTGAGCGCCGGAACCATAGCTCCAGGGGCCTAACCCCTGGGGGCCCCAACCCCAGCCCAAGGAGCCCAACTCCTGGGGGCCCCAACACCAGCTCCAGGGGCCCAACCCCTCAGCGCCCGAAACATAGCTCCAGGGGTCTAACCCCCGGGGGCTCCAACCCCAGCTCCAGGGGTCCAACCCCTGAGCGCCCGAACCATAGCTCAAGGGGCCTAACCCCTAGGGGCCCCCACCCCAGCTCCAACGGCCCAACCCCTGAGCTCCCGAACCAGAGCTCCAGGGGCATAACCCCTGGGGGCCCCAACCCCAGCCCAAGGAGCCCAACTCCTGGGGGCCCCAACACCAGCTGCAGGGACCCAACCCCTCAGCGCCCGAACCATAGCTCCAGGGGTCTAACCCCCGGGGGCTCCAACCCCAGCTCCAGGGGTCCAACCCCTGAGCGCCCGAACCATAGCTCAAGGGGCCTAACCCCTAGGGGCCCCCACCCCAGCTCCAACGGCCCAACCCCTGAGCTCCCGAACCAGAGCTCCAGGGGCATAACCCCTCGGGGCCCCAACCCCAGCCCCAGGAGCCCATCCCCTGGGGGCCCCAACACCAGCTCCTCGGGCCCTACCCCTGAGTGCCCGAACCATAGCTCCAGGGGCCTAACCACTGGGGGCCCCCACCCCAGCTCCAAGGACCCAACCCCTGAGCGCCCGAACCATTGCGCCAGGGGCCTAACCCCTGGGGCCCCAACACCAGCTCCGCGGACCCAACCCCTGGGAGCCTCAACACCAGCTCCAGGGGCCCAACCCCAGAGCTCCCGAACCATAGATCCATGCAGGAAATGCTCTGTGCATTACCCTGCGTGACCACAAGTTTTCACTGTTGCTCCATGCGGGGAAATGCTCTGTGTATTACCCTGTGTGGCTACATGGTGTTACTGTTGCTCCATGTGGGGAAATGCTCTGTGCATTACCCTATCTGGCCACACGGTGTCAATCTTGCTTCATGCAGCAAATGCTCTGGGCATTACCCTACATAGCAACACAGTGTTACCGTTGCTCCATGCGTGAAATGCTCTGGGCATTACTGTGATGGAGTGGGGACTGTCTGTGTGGGGGATGCGAGAGCAGGGGGTGATTTTAGCTCAGGGGCCCCAACACCAGCTCCAGGGGCCCAACCCCTGAGCGCCCGAACCATAGCTCCAGGGGCCTAACCCCTGGGGGCCCCAACCACAGATCCAGGTGCCCAAACCCTGGGGGCCCCTCCACCAGCTCCAGGGGCCAAACCCCTGAGCGCCCGAACCATAACTGCAGGGGCCTAACCGCTGGGGGACCCCACCCCAGCTCCAACGGCCCAACCCTTGAGCACCGGAACGATAGCTCCAGGGGCCAACCCCTGAGCGCCCGAACCATAGCTCCAGGGGCCTAACCCCTGGGTGCCCCCACCCCAGCTCCAGGGGCCCAACCCCTGGGGACCTCGACCCCAGCTCCAGGGGCCCAACCCCAGACAGCCTGTACCACAGCTCCAGGGGCCTAACCCCTGGGGGCCCCAACACCAGCTCCATTGGCGCAACCCCTGAGCACCCAAACATAGCTCCAGGGGCCTAACCCCTGGGGCCCCAACACCAGCTCCAGGAGCCCAGCCCCTGGGGGCCCCAACACCAGCTCCAGGGGCCCAACCCCAGAGCGCCCTAACCATAGCTGAAAGGGCCTAATCCCTGGGGCCCCAACACCAGTTCCAGGGGCCCAACCCCTGGGAGCCACAACACCAGCTCCAGGGGCCCAACCCCTCAGCGCCCTAACCATAGCTGAAAGGGCCTAATCCCTGGGGCCCCAACACCAGTTCCAGGAGCCCAACCCCTGGGGTCCCCAACACCAGCTCCAGGGTCCGAACCCCTGAGCGCCCGAACAATACCTCCAGGGGCCCAACCCCTGGGGGCCCCAACACCAGCTCCTCGGGCCCTACCCCTGAGTGCCCGAACCATAGCTCTAGGGGCCTAACCACTGGGGGCCCCCAGCCCAACTCCAAGGGCCCAACCCCTGAGCGCCCGAACCATAGCGCCAGGGGCCTAACCCCTGGGGCCCCAACACCAGCTCCAGGGGCCCAACCCCTGGGAGCCCCAACACCAGCTCCAGGGGCCCAACCCCTGAGCCCCCGAAACATAGCTTCAGGGGCCTAACCCCTGGGGGCCCCAACACCAGCTCCAAGGGCCCAACACCAGAGAGCCCGAACAATACCTCCAGGGGCCTAACCCCTGGGGGACCCAACACCAGCTCCAGGGGCCCAACCCCTGGGGCCCTCGACCCCAGCTCCAGGGGACCAACCCTTGAGCGCCCGAACCATAGTTCCAGGGTCCTAACCCCTGGGGGCCCCAACCACAGATCCAGGGGCCCAAACCCTGGGGGCCCCACCACCAGCTCCAGGGGCCCAAACCCTGACCGCCCGAACCATAGCTCTAGGGGCCCAACCCCTGGGCGCCCAAAATATAGCTCCAGGGGCCTAACCCCTGGGGCCCCAACACCAGCTCCAGGGGCCCAACGCCTCGGGGCCCCAACACCAGCTGAAGGGGCACAACCCCTGAGCGCCCTAACCATAGCTCCAGGGGCCTAACCCCTAGAGGCCCCAACCCCGGATCCAGGGGCCCAACGCCTGGGGGCCCCAACACCAGCTCCAAGGGCCCAACCCCTGAGTGCCCGAACCATAGCTCCAGGGACCTAACCCACGGGGGCCCCAACCTCAGCTCCAGGGGCCAAAACCCTGGAGCCCTCGACCCCAGCTCTAGGGGCCCAACCCCTGAGCGCCCGAACTATAGCTCCAGGGGCCCAACCCCTGAGCGCCCGAACCATACCTCCAGGAGCCTAAACCCTGGGGGCCCCAACCCCAGCTCCAGGGGCCCAACCCCTGGGGGCCCCAGAACCAGCTGCAGGGGCCCAACCCTTGAGCGCCAGAACCATAGCTCCAGGGGCCTAACGCCTGGGGCCCCAACACCAGCTCCAGGGGCGCAACCCCTGGGGGACCCAAATCCAGCTCCAGGGGCCCAACCCCTGAGCGCCCGAACCATAGCTCCAGGGGTCTAACACCCGGGGGCTCCAGACCCAGCTCCAGGGGTCCAACCCCTGAGCGCCCGAACCATAGCTGCAGGGGTCTAGCCCCTGGGGGCCCCCACCCCAGCTCCAACGGCCCAACCCCTGAGCGCCCGAACCATAGCTACAGGGCCCTAACCCCTGGGGGCCCCAACCCCAGCCCCATGAGCCCAACCCCTGGGGGCCCCAACACCAGCTCCAGGGGCCCAACCCCTGAGCGCCCGAACCATAGCTCCAGGGGCCTAATCCCCGGGGGCCCAAACACCAGCTCCAGGGTCCGAAACCCTGAGCGCCCGAACAATACCTCCAGGGGCCCAACCCCTGGGGGCCCCAATACCAGTTCCAGGGGCACAACCTCTGAGCGCTCGAACACTACCTCCAGGGGCCTAACCCCTCGGTGCCCCAGCACCAGCTCCAGGGGCCCAACCCCTGAGCGCTAGAACCATAGCTACAGGGGCCTGACGCCTGGGGGCCCCCACCCCAGCTCAAAGGGCCCAAAACCTGAGCGCCCGAAGCATAGCTCCAGGCGCCTAACCACTGGGGCCCCAACACCAGTGCCAGGGGCCCAAACAATGGGGGCCCCAACACCAGCTCCAGGGCCCCAACCCCTGAGCGCCCGAACCATAGCTCCAGGGGCCTAACCCCTGGGGGCCCCAACACAAGCTCCAGGAGTCCAACCCCTCAGCGCCAGAACCATAGCTGCAGGGGCCTAACCCCTGGAGGCCCCCACCCCAGCTCCAACGGCAAAACCCCTGAGCGCCGGAACCATAGCTCCAGGGGCCTAACCCCTGGGGGCCCCAACCCCAGCCCCAGGAGCTCAACCCCTGGGGGTCCCAACACCAGCTCCAGGGGCCAAACACCTGAGCGCCCGAACCATAGCTCCAGGGGTCTAACCCCTGGGGCCCCAACACCAGCTCCAGGGGCCCAACCCCTGGGGGCCCCAACAAAGGCCCCAGGGGCCCAAACCCTCAGCCCCCGAACCATAGCACCAGGGGTCTAACCCCCGGGGGCTCCAAGCCGAGCTCCAGGGGCCGAACCCCTGGGGGCCCCAATCACAGCTCCAGGGGCCCAACCCCTGCGGACCCGAACACGAGCTCCGGGAGCCCAACTCCTGTGGGCCCCAACACCAGCTCCAGGGGCCCAACCCCTGAGCGCCCGAACCATAGCTCCAGGGGCCTAACCCCCGGGGGCCCCAACCCCAGCCCCAGGGGCCGAACCCCTGGGGGCCCCAATCACAGCTCCAGGAGCCCAACCCCTGTGGGCCCCAACACCAGCTCCAAGGGCCCAACCCCTGAGCGCCCGAACTATAGCTCCAGGGGCCCAACCCCTGAGCGCCCGAACCATAGCTCCAGGGGCCTAATCCCTCGGGCCCCAACACCAGCTCCAGAGCCCTAACCCCTCGGGGCCCCAACACCAGCTCCAGGGGCCCAACCCCTGAGAGCCCGAACCATATCTCCAGGGAGCTAACACCTGGGGACCCGAACCCCAGCTCCAGGGGCCCAAACCCTGGGGGCCCGAACACCAGCTACAGGTACCCAACCCCTGTGGGCCCCAACACCAGCTCCAGGGGCCTAACCCCTGAGCGCCCGAACCATAGCTCCAGGGGCCTAACCCCTGGGGGCCCCAACCCCAGCCCCAGGGGCCTAACCCCTGGGGGCCGCAACACCAGCTCCAGGGGCCCAACCCCTGAGCACTCGAACCATAGCTACAGGGGCCTAACCACAAGGGGCCCCAACCCCAGCCCCAGGGACCCAACCCCTGAGCGCCCGAACTATAGCTCCAGGGGCCCAACCCCTGAGCGCCCTAACCATAGCTCCAGGGGCCTAACTCCTGGGGCCCCAACACCAGCGCCAGGGGCTCAACCCCTGGGAGCCCCAACACCAGCTCCAGGGGCCCAACCCCTGAAGGCCCGAACCATAGCTCCAGGGGCCTAACCCCTGGGGCCCCAAGACCAGCTCCAGGGGCCCAGCCCCTGGGGGCCCCAACACCAGTCCACGGGCCCAACCCCTAAGCGCCCGAAGCATAGCTCGAGAGGCCTAAAACCTCGGGGCCCCAACACCAGCTCCAGGTTCCCAACCCCTGAGCGCCCGAACCATCGCTCCAGGGGCCCAACCCCGGAGCTACAGAACCATAGCTCCAGGGTCCTAACCCCCGGGGGCCCCAACCCCAGGTCCAGGGGCCAAACCCCTGGAGCCCTCGACCCCAGCTCCAGGGGCCCAACCCCTGAGCACCCTAACCATAGCTCCAGGGGCCTATCCCCTGGGGCCCTAACACCAGCTCCAGGGGCCAAACCCCTGGGGCCCCAACACCATCTCTAGGGGCCTTACCCCTGAGCGCCCGAAACATAGCTCCAGGGGCCTAACCCCTGGGGCCCCAACACCAGCTCCAGGGGTCCAACCCCTGGGGGCCCTAACACCAGCTCCAGGGGCCCAACCCCTGAGCGCCCGAACCATAGCTCCAGGGGCCAAATCCCTGGGGGCCCCAAAACCAGCTCCAAGTGCCCAACCCCTGAGCGCCCAAACGATACCTCCAGGGGCCTAACCCCTGGGGGACACAACACCAGCTCCAGGGGCCCAACCCCTGAGCGCCCAAACGATACCTCCAGGGGCCTAACCCCTGGGGGCCCCAACACCAGCTCCAGAGGCCCAACCCCTGGGGCCCTCGACCTCAGCTCCAGGGGCCCAACCCCTGAGCGCCCGTACCACAGCTCCAGTGGCCTTACCCCTGGGGGCCGAAACTCCAGCTCCAGCGGCCCAACCCCTGGGGGCCCCAAAACCAGCTCCAGGGGCCTAACCTCTGGGGGCCCCAACACCAGCTCCAGGGGCCCAACCCCAGAGCGCCCTAACCATAGCTCCAGGGGCCCAACCCATGGGGGCCCCAACAGCAGCTCCAGGGGCCCAACCCCTCAGCGCCAGAACAATAGATCCAGGGGCCTAATCCCTGGGGGCCCAACACCAGCTCCAAGGACCCAACCCCTGAGCGCCCGAACAATACCTCCAGGGGCCTGACCCCTGGGGGCCCCAACACCAGCTCCTCGGGCCATACCCCTGAGTGCCCGAACCATAGCTCCAGGGGCCTAACCACTGGGGGCCCCCACCCCAGCTCCAAGGGCCCAACCCGTGAGCGCCCGAACCATAGCGCCAGGGGCCTAACCTCTGGGGCCCCAACACCAGCTCCACGGGCCCAACCCCTGGGAGCCCCAACACCAGCTCCAGAGGACCAACCCCAGAGCTCCCCAACCATAGATCCATGCAGGAAATGCTCTGTGCATTACACTGCTTGACCACAAGGTGTCACTGTTGCTCCATGCGGGGAAATGCTCTGTGTATTACCCTGTGTGGATACATGGTGTCACTGTTGCTCCATGCGTGAAATGCTCTGGGCATTACTGTGATGGAGTGGGGACTGTCTGTGTGGGGGATGGGAGAGCAGGGGGTGACTTTAGCTCAGGGGCCCCAACACCAGCTCCAGGGGCCCAACCCCTGGGGGCGCCAAAACCAGCTCCAGGGGCCCAACCCCTCAGCGCCCGAACCATAGCTCCAGGGGTCTAACCCCCGGGGCTCCAACCCCAGCTCCAGGGGTCCAACCCCTGAGCGCCCGAACCATAGCTGCTGGGGCCTAACCCCTGGGGGCCCCCACCCCAGCTCCAACAGCCCAACCTCTGAGCGCCGGAACCATAGCTCCAGGGGCCTAACCCCTGGGGGCCCCAACCTCAGCCCCAGGAGCCCAACCCCTGGGGGCCCCAAAACCAGCTCCAGGGGCCCAACCCCTGAGCGCCCGAACCATGGCTCCAGGGGCCCAACCCCTGAGCGTCCGAACCATAGGTCCAGGGGCCTAACCCCTGGGGCCCCAACTCTAGCTCCAGGGGTCCAACCCCTGGGGGCCCTAACACCAGCTCCAGGGGCCCAACCCCTGAGCGCCCGAACGATACCTCCAGGGGCCTAACCCCTGGGGGCCCCAACACCAGCTCCAGGGGCCCAACCCCTGATCGCCCGAACCATAGCTCCAGAGGCCTAACCTCTGAGGGCCCCCACCCCAGCTCCAGGGGCCCAACCCCTGGGGCCCTCGACCCCAGCTGCAGGGGCCCAACCCGTGAGCGCCCGTACCACAGCTCCAGGGGCCTAACCCCTGGGGGCCCCAACACCAGCTCCAGGGGCCCAACCCCTGAGCGCCCGAACCATAGCTCCAGGGGCCTAACCCCTGGGGCCCCAACACCAGCTCCAGGAACCCAAACCCTGGGGGCCCCAACACCAGCTCAAGGGGCCCAACCCCAGACCGCTCGAAGCATAGCTGGAGGGGCCTAACCCCTCGGGGCCCCAACACCAGCTATAGGGGCCCAACCCATGAGCACCTGAACAATACCTCCAGGGGCCTAACCCCTGTGGGCCCCAACACCAGCTCCAGGGGTCCAACCCCTGAGCGCCTGAACCATTGCTGCAGAGGCGTAACCCCTGGGGGCCCCCACCCCAGCTCCAACGGCCCAACCCCTGAGCGCTGAAACCATAGCTCCAGGGGCCTAACCCCTGGTGGCCCCAACCCCAGCCCCAGGAGCCCAACCCCTGGGGGCCCCAACACCAGCTCCAGGGGCCAAACCCCTGAGCGCCCGAACCATAGCTCCAGGGGCCTACCCCTGGGGCCACAACACCAGCTCCAGGAGCCCAACCCCTGGGGGCCCCAACAAAGGCTGTAGGGGCCCAACCCCTCAGCGCCCGAACCATAGCTCCAGGGGTATAATCCCCGTGGGCTCCAACCCGAGCTCCAGGGGCCGAACCCCTGGGGGCCCCAACACCAGCTCAAGGATCCCAACCCCTGAGCGCCCGAACCATAGCTCCAGGGTCCTAACCCCCGGGGCCTCAACCACAGCTCCAGGGACCCAACCCCTGCGGACCCCAACACCAGCTCCAGGAGCCCAACCCCTGAGAGCCCGTACCATAGGTCCAGGGGCCTAATCCCTGGGGGCCTCAACACCATATCCAAGGGTCCAACCCCTGAGCGCCCGAACCATAGCTCCAGGGGCCTAACCCCTGGGGGCCCCCACCCCAGCTCCAAGGGCCCAACCCCTGAGCGCCCGAACCATAGCTCCAGGGGCCCAACCCCTGAGCGCCCGAACCATAGCTCCAGGGGCCTAACCCCTCGGGCCCTAACACCAGCTCCAGGGGCCCAACCCCTGAGCGCCCGAACCATAGCTCCAGGGGCCTAACCCCCGGGGGCCCCAGCCCCAGCTCCAGGGGCCCAACCCCTGTGGGCCCCAACACCAGCTTCAGAGTTGTAACCCCTGAGCGCCCGAACCATAGCTCCAGGGGCCTAACCCCTGGGGCCAAAACACCAGCTCCAGGGGTCAAACCCCTGGGGGCCCTAACACCAGCTTCAGGGGCCTAACCCCTGAGCGCTCGAACCATAGCTACAGGGGCCTAACCCGTGGGGGCCCCCACCCCAGCTCCAAGGGCCCAAAACCTGAGCGCCCGAACCATAGTTCCAGGGGCCTAACTCCTGGGGCCCAAACACCAGCTCCAGGGGCGCAACCCCTGGGGGCCCCAACACCAGCTCCAGGGTCCCAATCCCTAAGCGCCCGAACCATAGCTCCAGGGGCCTAACCACTGAGGTCCCCCACCCCAGCTCCAAGGGCCCAACCCCTGTGCGCCCGAACCATGGCGCCAGGGGCCTAACCCCTGGGGCCCCAACACCAGCTCCAGGGGCCCTGCCCCAGAGCTCCCGAACCATAGCTCCATGCAAGAAATGCTCTGTGCATTACGCTGCGTGACCACAAGGTGTCAGTGTTGCTCTATGCGGGGAAATGCTCTGTGTATTACCCTGTGTGGCTACATGGTGTCACTGTTGCTCCATGCAGCAAATGCTCTGGGCATTACCCTGCATAGCAACACAGTGTTAATGTTGCTCCATGCGTGAAATGCTCTGGGCATTACAGTGATGGAGTCGGGACTGTCTGTGTGGGGGATGGGAGAGCAGGGGGTGACTTTAGCTCAGGGGCCCCAACACCAGCTCCAGGGGCCCAACCCCTGAGCGCCCGAACCATAGCTCCAGGGGCCTAACCCATGGGGGCCCCAACCACAGCTCCTGGGGCCCAACCCCTGAGAGCCCGAACCATAGCTCCAGGGGCCTAATCCCTGGGGCCCCAACACCAGCTCCAGGGACCCAGCCCCTGGGGGCTCCAACACCAGCTCCAGGGGCCCAATCCCTGAGCGCCCGAACAATAACTCCAGGGGCCTAACCCCTGGGTGCCCCAACACCAGCTCCTCGGGCCCTACCCCTGAGTGCCCGAACCATAGCTCCAGGGGCCTAACCACTGGGGGCCCCCACCCCAGCTCCAAGGGCCCAACCCCTGAGCGCCCGAACCATAGCTCCAGGGGCCTAACCCCTGGGGGCCCCAACACCAGCTCCAGGGATCCAACCCCTGAGCGCTCGAACAATACCTCCAGGGGCCTAACCCCTGGGGGCCCTAACACCAGCTCCAGGGGCCCAACCCCTGAGCTCTCGAACCATAGCTACAGGGGCCTAACCCCTGAGGGCCCCCACCCCAGGTCCAACGGCCCAACCACTGAGCGCCGGAACCATAGCTCCAGGGGCCTAACCCCTGGGGGCCCCAACCCCAGCCCCAGGAGCCCAACCCCTGGGGGCCCCAACACCAGCTAACGGGGCCCAACCCCTGAGCGCCCGAACCATAGCTCCAGGGGCCTAACCCCTGGGCCCCAAATCCATCTCCAGGGGCCCAACCCCTGGGGGCCCCAACAAAGGCTCCAGGGGAACAACCCCTCAGCACCCGAACCATAGCTCCAGGGGTCTAACCCCCGGGGGCTCCAACCCGAGCTCCAGGGGCCGAACCCCTGTGGGCCACAACACCAGCTCCACGGTCCCAACCCCTGAGCGCCCGAACCATAGTTCCAGGGGCCTAACCCCCGGGGGCCCCAACCATAGCTCCAGGGGCCCAACCCCTGCGGACCCAAACACCAGCTCCAGTAGCCCAACCCCTGAGCGCCCGAACCATAGCTCCAGGGGCTTAATCCCTGCGGGCCTCAACACCAGCGCCAAGGGCCCAACCCCTGAGCGCCCGAACCATAGCTCCAGGGGCCTAACCCGTGGGGGTCCCAAAACCAGCTCCAGGGGCCTAACCCCTTAGCACTCGAACCATAGCTACATAGGCCTAACCCCTGGGGGCCCCCACCCCAGCTCCAAGGACCCAAAACCTGAGAGCCCGAACCATAGCTCCAGGGGCCTAACTCCTGGGGCTCCAACACCAGCGCCAGGGGCCCAACCCCTGGGGGCCCCAACACCAGCTCCAGGGGCACAACCCCTCAACGCACGAACCATAGCTCCAGGGGTCTAACCCCTGGGGCCCCAAGACCAGCTCCAGGGGCTCAACCCCTGGGGGCCCCAACACCAGTCCAGGGGCCCAACCCCTGAGCGCCCGAAGCATAGCTCGAGGGGCCTAAAACCTCGGGGCCCCAACACCAGCTCCAGGGGTCCAACCCCTGAGCGCCCGAACCATAGCTGCAGGGGCCTAACCGCTGGGGGACCCCACCCCAGCTCCAACAGCCCAACCCCTGAGCGCCGGAACCATAGCTCCAGGGGCCTAACCCCTAGGGGCCCCAACCCCAGTCCCAGGAGCCCAACCCCTGGGGGCCCCAACACCAGCTCCAGGGGCCCAACCCCTGAGCGCCTGAACCATAGCTCTAGGGGCCTAACCCCTGGGGCCCCAACACCCGCTCCAGGGGCCCAACCCCTCAGCGCCAGAACCACAGCTCCAGGGGTCTAACCCCGGGGGCTCCAACCCCAGCTCCAGGGGTCCAACCCCGGAGCGCCCAAACCATAGCTGCAGGGGCATAACCCCTGGGGGCCCCCACCCCAGCTCCATCGTCCCAACCCCTGAGCGCCAGAACCATAGCTCCAGGGGCCTAACCCCTGGGGGCCCCAACCCCAGCTCCAGGTTCCCAACCCTTGGGGCCCTCGACCCCAGCTCCAGGGGCCCAACCCCTGAGCACCCGAACTATAGCTCCAGGGGCCCAACCCCTGAGATCCCGAACCATAGCTCCAGGGGCCTAACCCCTGGGGTCCCAAGACCAGCTCCATGGGCTCAGCCCCTGGGGGCCTCAACACCAGTCCAGGGGCCCAACCCCTGAGCGCCCGAAGCATAGCTCGAGGGGCCTAAACCCTCGGGGCCCCAACACCAGGTCCAGGGGCCCAACCCCTGAGTGCCCGAATAATACCTCCAGGGGCCTAACCCCTGTGGGCCCCAACACCAGCTCTAGAGGTTCAACCCCTGAGCGCCAAAACCATAGCTGCAGGTGCCTAACCGCTGGAGGACCCCACCCCAGCTCCAACGGCCCAACCCCTGAGCGCCGGAACCATAGCTCCAGGGGCCTAACCCCTGGGGGCCCCAACCCCAGCTCCAGGGGCAGAACCCTTGGGGCCCTCGACCCCAGCTCCACGGGCCCAACACCTGAGCGCCCGAACTATAGCTCCAGGGGCCCAACCCCTGAGCGCCCGAAACATAGCTGCAGGGGCCTAACCCCTGGGGGCCCCCACCCCAGCTCCAACGGCCCAACCCCTGAGCGCCCGAACCATAGCTCCAGGAGCCCAACCCCTGAGCGCCCGAACCATAGCTCCAGTAGCCTAACCCCTGGGGGTACCAACACCAGCTCCAGGGCCCTAATCCCTCAGGGCCCCAACACCAGCTCCAGGGGCCCAACCCCTGAGCGCCCGAACCATAGCTCCAGGGGCCGAACCCCTGGGGGCCCCAACACCAGCTCCAGGGGCCCAACCCCTGGGGGCCCCAACACCATCTCCAGGGTTGCAACCCCTGAGCGCCCGAACCATAGCTCCAGGGGCCTAACCCCTGGGGGCCCCAACACCAGCTCCAGAGACCCAACCCCTGAGCACTCGAACCATAGCTACAGGGGTCTAACCCCTGGGGGCCCCAACACCAGCTTCAGAGGCCCAACCCCTGGGGGCCCAAACACCAGCTCCAGGGGAACAACCCCTGAACGCCCGAACCATAGCTCCAGGTGCCTAACCTCTGGGGCCCCATGACCAGCTCCAGGGGCCCAGCCCCTGGGGGCCCCAACACCAGTCCAGGGGCCCAACCCCTGAGCGCCCAAAGCATAGCTCGAGGGGCCTAAAACCTCGGGGTCCCAACACCAGGTCCAGGGGCCCAACTCCTGAGCGCCCGAACAATACCTCCAGGGGCCTAACCCCTGTGGGCCCCAACACCAGCTCCACGGTCCCAACCCCTGAGCGCCCGAACCATAGTTCCAGGCGCCGAACCCCCGAGGGCCCCAACCACAGCTCCAGGGGCCCAACCCCTGCGGACCCCAACACCAGCTCCAGTAGCCCAACCCCTGAGCGCCCGAACCACAGCTCCAGGGGTCTAATCCCTGCGGGCCTCAACACCAGCTCCATGGGCCCAACCCCTGAGCGCCCGAACCATAGCTCCAGGGGCCTAACCCGTGGGGGCCCCAAAACCAGCTCCAGGGGCCCAACCCCTTAGCACTCGAACCCTAGCTACATGGGCCTAACCCCTGGGGTCCCCCACCCCAGCTCCAAGGACCCAAAACCTGAGCTCCCGAACCATAGCTCCAGGGGCCTAACTCCTGGGGCTCCAACACCAGCGCCAGGGGCCCAACCCCTGAGGGCCCCAACACCAGCTCCAGGGGCACAACCCCTCAACGCACGAACCATAGCTCCAGGGGTCTAACCCCTGGGGCCCCAAGACCAGCTCCAGGGGCTCAGCCCCTGGGGGCCCCAACACCAGTCAAGGGGCCCAACCCCTGAGCGCCCGAAGCATAGCTCGAGGGGCCTAAAACCTCGGGGCCTCAACACCAGCTCCAGGGGTCCAACCCCTGAGCGCCCGAACCATAGCTGCAGGGGCCTAATCGCTGGAGGACGCCACCCCAGCTCCAGCAGCACAACCCCTGAGCGCCGGAACCATAGCTCCAGGGGCCTAACCCCTAGGGGCCCAACCCCAGTCCCAGGAGCCCAACGCCTGGGGGCCCCAACACCAGCTCCAGGGGCCCAACCCCTGAGGGCCCGAACCATAGCTCTAGGGGCCTAACCCCTGGGGCCCGAACACCAGCTCCAGGGGCCCAACCCCTGGGGGCCACAACACCAGCTCCAGGGGCCCAACCCCTCAGCGCCCGAACCACAGCTCCAGGGGTCTAACCCCGGGGGCTCCAACCCCAGCTCCAGGGGTCCAACCCCGGAGCGCAAAACCATAGCTGCAGGGGCTTCACCCCCGGGAGCCCCAATCCCAGCTCCAGGGTCCCAACCCCTGGGGGACCCAACACCAGCTCCAGGGGCCCAACCCCTGAGCGCCCGAACCATAGCTCCAGGGGCCTAACCCCTAGGGGCCCCAACCCCAGCTCCAGGGGCCCAACCCCTGGGGGCCCCAACAACAGCTCCAAGGGCCCAACCCCTGAGCGCCCGAACCATAGCTCCAGGGGCTTAACCCCCGGGGGCCCCAACCCCAGCTCCAGGGTCCCAACCCTTGGGGCCCTTGACCCCAGCTCCAGGGGCCCAACCCATGAGCACCCGAACTGTAGCTCCAGGGGCCCAAAACCCTGAACTCCCGAACCATAGCTCCAGGGGCCTAACCCCTGGGGCCCCAAGACCAGCTCCATGGGCCCAGCCCCTGGGGGCCTCAACACCAGTCCAGGGGCCCAACCCCTGAGCGCCCGAAGCATAGCTCGAGGGGTCTAAAACCTCGGGGCCCCAACACCAGGTCCAGGGGCCCAACCCCTGAGTGCCCGAACAATATCTCCAGGGGCCTAACCCCTGTGGGCCCCAACACCAGCTTCAGAGGTCCAACCCCTGAGCGCCAAAACCATAGCTGCAGGGGCCTAACCCCTGGTGGCCCCAACCCCAGCTCCAGGGGCAGAACCCTTGGGGCCCTCGACCCCAGCTCCAGGGGCCCAACCCCTGAGCGCCCGAACTATAGCTTCCGGGGGCCCAACCCCTGAGCGCCAGAACCATAGCTGCAGGGGCTAACCCCTGGGGGCCCCCACCGCAGCTCCAACGGCTCAACCCCTGAGCGCCCGAACCATAGCTCCAGGGGCCTAACCCCTGGGGGCAGCAACCCCAGCTCCAGGGGCCGAAACCCTGGGGGCCCCAACACCAGCTCCAGGGGCCCAACCCCTGGGGGCCCCAACACCAGCTCCAGGGACCCAACCCCTGATCGCCCGAACCATAGCTCCAGGGGCCTAACCCCTGGGGGCAGCAACCCCAGCTCCAGGGGCCCAACCCCTGGGGGCCCCAACACCAGCTCCAGGGGCCCAACCCCTAAGCGCCCGAACCATAGCTCCATGGGCCTAACCCCCGGGGGCCCCAACCCCAGCTCCAGGGGCCCAAACCCTGGGCGCCCCAACACCAGCTCCAGGGTTGCAACCCCTGAGCGCCCGAACCATAGCTCTAGGGGCCTAACCCCTGGGGGCCCCAACACCAGCTCCAGAGACCCAACCCCTGAGCACTCGAACCATAGCTACAGGGGCCTAACCCCTGGGGGCCCCCACCCCAGCTCCAAGGGCCCAAAACCTGAGCGCCCGAACCATAGTTCCAGGGGTCTAACTCCTGGGGTCCCAACACCAGCGCCAGGGGCCCAACCCCTGGGGGCCCCAACACCAGCTCCAGGGGAACAACCCCTGAACGCCCAAACCATAGCTCCAGGGGCCTAACCCCTGGGGCCCCAAGACCAGCTCCAGGGGCCCAGCCCCTGGGGGCCCCAACACCAGTCCAGGGGCCCAACCCCTGAGCGCCCAAAGCATAGCTCGAGGGGCCTAAAACCTCGGGGTCCCAACACCAGGTCAAGGGGCCCAACTCCTGAGCGCCCGAACAATACCTCCAGGGGCCTAACCCCTGTGGGCCCCAACACCAGCTCCAGGGGTCCAACCCCTGAGCGCCCGAACCATAGCTGCAGGGGCCTAACCACTGGGGGACCCCACCCCAGCTCCAACGGCCCAACCCCTGAGCGCCGGAACCATAGCTCCAGGGGCCTAACCCCTGGGGGCCCCAACCCCAGCCCCAGGAGCCCAACCCCTGGGGGCCCCAACACTAGCTCCAGGGGCCCAACCTCTGAGCGCCGAACCATAGCTCCAGGGGCCTAACCCCTGGGGCCAAAACACCAGCTCCAGGGTCCCAAATCCTGGGG